>NC_088304.1:16284040-16575520 GCF_032854445.1 Liolophura sinensis
AAGAAATTAAAAAAACAAGTTGTATCAATCAGCCAAAGAGAAGCAGGGTTGGTTGGGTTACAGTCAATGATCATGGTTTCACTGAAGGATCCAGTCAACATAACTCAACAAAAGGAAAGATTCCTGATTCCATTTGAAAAACAGGTGGTCATTTTAATACAGTACATGTCCATACCAGTAATTGTACAGAAGTTAGTTAAATTTACTGAACAGAAAATTAGACACATACTATCATTGGTATTCATGAACATCTTGCCCTAATGGTGTATTGTATTCAGTAATGAGAAATTATCATGTGTCTTATCTGTTTGCAGGCTATGTACGAGTGGTCTTAGCCCTGGCCTCATTTTACTTCATGCCATCTAATCATGTGTTAGCAGCCACATTGTACCTGTTGAGTGGCTTCCTCGATGCTTTGGATGGTCATGCTGCACGATACTTTAATCAGTGTAAGAAAACATTGTACCAAAATTAATTTTTCACGACAATTGTCAATGTCTTGGCACTTCTTCAGTGCTCATTACCTAAAAGCTCCGGTCTGAGCCCTGGTTTCCTGCACTAGTCTCAGGAATCAGGCCCAGGTCCCAGCCTTTGTTTTGACTTGGTTCTTTCTTTGGGTTCAGGTTTCAGCATTGGTTTCCCTCTGAGGTTCAGGTCTCAAGGTTTTCATTTGACATGGTTTCCAGTCCATCTCCAGGTCTCAGGCCTGGTTTCCCATTTAGGTCCATGGGCCAGTTTCATGAAGCTTACTTAGGGTTAAGTTGCCCTTGCACTTCATATCTCTACAACATACATGGTAGTTAAGGGCTTACTTAGCTCAGTGAGTCTCATGAAACCAGCCCCAGGTCTTGGCCCTAATTTCCTGACTAACTCCAGATGATGCCATTTTTTGGACTTGGTTTCCCTAGTTCCAGGTGTCTGCCTTGATTGCCTGTCTAAGCCCTGGTATTATCTAGGCTGGGTTCTCAGCTCTGGTTTCCCACCTAGGCCCAAATATTAGCCTTCGTCTTGACTTGGTTTCCCATCTAGGTCAAGTTATTCACTGTGGTTGTTTCAATTTTGGGTCAACTTGCCTTGATTTAAAGTTGAGATCTTGGTTCTTTGTTCACCTGGCTTGAAGGGTGAAGCTCTTAGTACTTGGTTCACCTGGCTGGTTTTTCCTCCTTGGTCCTGCTCTCAGCCCAGGTTTTATCTCTAGGTGAAGGATTCACTTTTTGGTTGACCTGGCTGGTTTCCCTTCTTGGCCCTGCTCTCGGCCCTGGTTTTATCTCTAGGTCAAGGTCTCAGTTCTTGGTTGACCTGGCTGGTTTCCCTTCTTGGCCCTGCTCTCGGCCCTGGTTTTATCTCTAGGTCAAGGTCTCAGTTCTTGGATGACCTGGCTGGTTTCCCTTCTTGGCCCTGCTCTCAGCCCTGGTTTTATCTCTAGGTCAAGGTCTCAGTTCTTGGTTGACCTGGCTGGTTTCCCTTCTTGGCCCTGCTCTCAGCCCTGGTTTTATCTCTAGGTCGAGGTCTCAGTTCTTGGTTGACCTGGCTGGTTTCCCTTCTTGGCCCTGCTCTCAGCCATGGTTTTATCTCTAGGTCGAGGTCTCAGTTTTTGGTTCACCTGGCTGGTTTCCCTCCTTGGTCCTGCTCTCAGCTCTGGTTTTATCTCTAGGTTAAGGTCTCAGTTTTTGGTTCACCTGGCTGGTTTCCCTTCTTGGTCCTGCTCTCAGCCCTGGATTTATCTCTAGGTCAAGGTCTCAGTTCTTGCTTCACCTGACTGGTTTCCCTTCTTGGTTCAGCCCTGGTAAGACTACATGTAGTTGTACATGTAAATAATGAACACACTGTTCTGCTTTCATAATTCTCCTGTATTTGCCACTGACAGGTAGCCGTTTGGGAGCGTTACTGGACATGGTGACAGACCGTTTCACGACGATGGGTCTACTGGCAACACTGTGTTATCTCTACCCTTCTTACATGTTCTTCTTCCAGCTGAGTATGGTTATAGACATTGTCAGCCACTGGATTCACACTCAGAGGTATGCTCGCGAATTTTATAGTTCTCCTAATATTTGTATCTTTTCTAAGAGGTCATCATTGCTGTTCTCGTAGCTGTGTTTGGAAGGCGAACAGTAAGTATGTTGTAGCTACATGTATATGTGTTTACTAAGGAATTATATTTTTCATGTGAGGGTTTTGTTTGTTTTGTTTTTACCATATATGCAATAGTTCCCGGCAATACTTCTTTAGATGTAATGCAGTTGGTCTTATGATGTTGCAAAAATACCTTTCGGTATGTTGCATTTATATTGATGACATGAATTTTTTTTTTGCAGCTCATTAATCAAAGGGTCCACCAGTCATAAGGTCATTGACCTTTCCGCCAATCCGATTCTGCGTCACTACTACCATAACAAGGTGCGTATAAATATTTTGGTTGCTGCTAAGGAAAGGGACGGTTGCTGCTTCCCTGAAATAGTTTCAGGTGAAATTTCTGCCTGGATTTTCTGCCATAGGTGTGACAGGTAACTGTTGAGGTGAGGAGGATTTTGTTACCATACTTCTGGAGGTGACCGTCTCCAGTAGCACAGTTGGTAGAGCATCCGCGTCGGGAGCGGTAGATCCAGGGTCAAATCCTGGGTCAAGTCACCCGTAAGGCCTTAAAAAAGAGGAAGTTTTAACTTCCTCGCTTGGCATTCAGCATTAATTAATTGTCATATGACTGGAAAATTGTTAAGTACGACCTTAAACCCCAAGCACTCACTCACTCACTCTGGAGGTGTGACAGGTAACTGCTGAAGTGAGGTGGATTTTGTGACCTTACAACAGGAGACCAGCTCACAGGTACATGTCTTTTTCTCTTTCAGGTGATCTTATTCACCATGTGTGCCGCTAACGAGCTATTCTACTGCTTGCTTTACCTGTGTCACTTCACCTGTGGTCCAGTCTGTAAGTTTTGAAGTCCCATATTACCTAATCAGTACTGTTAAATGTTTATTAAAGTTTTATTCTCTAATCTCACACTATTTGTCACAAAATCACATTTCATGCAGAGGTATTTTTTTTTATTTTTCGCTTTTCTCACGGCACACTTTTCATCACAGAGTGTACTTAATGTCCTTTTTCCTCCGTTGAGAACTGTTTTCTCATACTATAGGGCCTACAAACACACATTCCATGAGATACTCTTTTCTCATGGCTCACTGTCACAAACACACATTTATTTCTTTGTGAACACACCCTTTCTCAGTTTAATACACACTTTTTATTTTGGTACAGATTCAGTTATACATCTGACTACACAAGATATCATTGATGGAGGCACACATTTTTCTGCTTTTGGAAACACTGCCTTATTAGAGCACAGTCTTAGTATAAGGAAGTATGAATCAAATGTATATATATATATATATATATATATATATATATATATATATATATATATATATATAATTACAGTGATAACAATTATGATGGGATAATTATTCATTGATAAGAATTTCTTTCAAACTTTCCTGGTTGTAGTGCCATTGTTCAATGTGGGCTTGTGGACAGTCCTGGCTGTGCTGACGTGTCCCTTAGCTATTGTGAAGAGCGGAATCAGCGTGGTTCAGTTGTGGGCAGCCTGTGAGAATGTAGTGACCATAGATGTGGCGGAGAGGCAACAGGCCAGAAGGAACAAGGCTGATTAAGGAGTACTTGTGATCATAGCATAATGTAAATGTATACAGATATATACAAAATGTTTGTGAGAGCTTTCTAAAATGTAACCCCACATACAGTTGGAGGGCTATATCGCAAACTCATGTACATGTGGTATTTACATGTACATACATACATACATGTATAAGAGCAATGGAGATGTAACAGTGCAACATTTGTTAATGGTTGCCATGGTAATTACTGTCTTGTAACAATGACAACAAGAAGGCCTTGTGAAACAGGCCCTTGGAGGACAGCCTGACATAATATTTCATTTGTGGTAAATGTCTTTAATACTGAAGTAGTAAGTTATTGTATGAGGAAGTCTAGTGTGTTATCATTGAGTTACCACATTTATTGTTTCTATGTGAGAGAAGAAAAGGCAGCAGTGATTCTTACTTGAGCATGACGTTTTTAACCATCATCTCTTTAAACCATCAGAGTTCATCACCTGGTGAACTGTAGAAATTGGAACATTAAGCGAAAATGTGGTCTCGAGTAGTCCACATTTTTTTATCCAAAAATATTCTGAAAATTTGCTGGATACAGCTTAGGTGTGTCAAAAAAGACAAACTTATGAGGCGTCTTTCAACTTTTTGTCTTGTCTCATCTTTCCTGAAAGCACTATCTACACATGTTCTTCACGATGTGGAATCCCCTGAGTTCTAGCTGGTTTCCTCCTACCGTAATGTTGGCCGCTGTCATACTATAGTTCGATATAAAATACCAATCAAATAAACAAAATCATGACGTGGAATATGGGCATTATTTATTATTGTTTATGAAGCTGTTATACGATAGTGTGGTGTTCTAATGATTTAAGCCCACGTGAAAACGTAATCAAACATATATGGGGGGCCTCCATGGCTCAGTCGGTTAACGCGCTAGCTATGACCCAGGAGCCTCTCACCTATGTGGTCGCTGTGAGTTCAAGTCCAGCTCATGCTGGCTTCCTCTCCGGCCGTACGTGGGAAGGTCTGACAGCAACCTGCGGATGGGTGTGGCTGTGCCCGGTTTCCACCCACCATAATGCTGGCCGCCATCGTATAAGTGAAATATTCTTGAGTACGGCTTAAAACACCAATCAAATAAATAAATGAACATATAAAAATTTTTTCCCCATAATCTTGCACTTGTTTGTATTATCCCCTTCAGAGACTTTTGTAATTTTTGTGGGGATGATTTGCAATACGAAATAAGCAAAAGGACAACATACAATGCTGTTCATTTAATGTTCTGTCAGTCTTGAAGTATATTGCCAGGGATGGTTGTACATATTTGTGTATTTTAATTTAACTATACTGTCATTAGCATAAAGGGACAGCAGCACTTTTTCCAAAGACAGAGGTCAGAGGGCTTAGTCTCAAACATAGGCATTGTGTTATTCTTTATTATATAATAATTTATTATTATTTGACATTATTCTTTTATGTATGAGCAAATGAACTGTACAAGTACATGCACCTTTTTAACCAGTGCTACCCTTTATTTTAGCTTTATTACATTAAAATGACATGTATAGAAATTAAATGTTTCAACCTGGTAATTTTTTTTCTGTTTCATCTTTTACTGATTATACTTTTTTATTTTTGTTGAGACTGCATTTAGTTTGATATGTATCATATTTTCTTTAGGCATGTAACTTGTAAATGTTTTTTTTTTTGTTGTTGTTTTTGTTTAATTGAGCCTTTGACTGCCCTTGATCAGATGAATTGTTTTATCTAGTGGTCACAATTTGTTTGCATATGATACATGTAAAATGTCATCCTATTAGCATATTAGAAACTGGCTATACCCCCTGGGTAGTTAAATATAGAACTCTATCAAGCAGTTTCCAGGTTGATCAGTATACATCATCATTGAAAGCATGATTGAGAGGTTTTCGTACATCGTGGGAAGTCGGTATTAAATGGTGTAAGGGCGTAATATTTGTTTGTACAGTATGTTTAATTTGTGTGAATTATTTCCCTAGGTAGTGATAGTATAATGTATGTGTTATCTCCCCCACATAATGTATGTGTTATCTCGCCCTCATAATGTATGTGTTATCTCGCCCACATAATGTATGTGTTATCTCTCCCGCTATAGCAGGAAACACATTCCATAAATATCATGTGTTCAAAATTTATGACTCGCCCTGTATGGAAAAATATTTGTTTATATTACATAAACACAACTTTGACATCAAGAGGGCGGTTATAATATAATTTCATTTGAAGGAGACTGACCTTCCATTGGAAAGGTTAGATCATACAGTTGTAGTCCGAAAAACAAGATAATCAACACTGATAAAAGTTTGATGACAACCGTGAAATAAGCCATTTTACCCAGCATTAGCTTTTTGTGATCAGGGTATTTCAGCTTAAGGTTAGCTGTTTTCAAGTGACACATTTTTCTTGATTCCGTACAGTTCAATCACCCTTAAGGGCCCTTTAAGAGTGTGTTAGGAAGTATGATGAATTTTTATTATAAAAAACTAAGAGGTAGCATCAAAAGTTTTATTTTAGGACCTTTATGTGCTTCTGAAGGTGTATTTTTACAGGCGAAGCGTTAGGTGAAATGCAGTAATTTTCTGACCCACCTTTTTGAAACTCCTGTGAATCGGTTAGCACCAGGGTGTCATCTGCTCTGACATTAATATAGGATATTGGCCTGTTTACAGTTTTCAGCGTTAATCCACTGTATTATAGGTGTTAAGGTATTGTGCTTACATGTATGCTATATTGAATCTCAAATACGCTAATTACAGAATATTTAACATAAAGAGGCATGGAGCATTAAACACAGCTTATAACGTGAACAATATGTACTTAAAAATGTGACAAATGCATGCTTTTAAATGTGTATGGCGTTTTCGGTTGTTTTTTTTTTTTTTTTTTTCTCGACTACTTCAGAGTACATTTCACTGAAGGAATTAGCTACAGATGTAGTTATAATGTACTTCCATGTATGATCGGTTTATGGCATTTTCAGTCGATGCAGAGAGTTCTAAACTGAACGTCAGATTAAAAAACTGGTCATGCATCTGGAGGTTTTTCACGTAAATAGTGTATGCCTGGGGAAGGGTGGCGGTTTTCTTCTGCTTCCATAAGCTTGCATGACCGCCCTTGTTTTAATGGAACATTCTTGTATACAAGCCGAAACCACTACGAAATGAATAAAAGAAAGAACCGTCTGCTTTGCAACCACCCTGATGCAAGTGATTTATTTTTGATCGCGAGAACATGATTTGATCGTATCCTTCTGATTGGTCTAGGCTAACAAGAAGAAAAGAAAATGTATGGGTGCATGTCTGTTCTTTGTCGTCGTTACTTGTGTTTGACTCACTTTGCAATATACCTCGCCTGGTGTCTGAAAAGTCCCATGATGTAAATCCGCAACAGAAGCTAGATTCGAACACAAGATCTGGTTGAGCAATGACTAACCGTCTTCAGAGCTCAGATCAATATGTCCTTCCTCGCATTGCAAATTGATTTGGGCTTTACATTCTACACAAGAATATTTCACTTATACGACTGTGGCCAGAATTACGGTTTGAGGAAGCTGGACAGATCCCGAGGCCTTCCCATGTATAAGACCTGAGAGAAAGCCAGCATGAGTTGGACTTGAACTCGCATCGCCCGCATTGGTGAGATGTCTTACCTTGTAGCCATGGTGGTTAACGTGGACTTTCATCCATACATGTGTCCATCTATCACCTCCAGTATAGGCGGAAATACATTAATCGGAAAACCGAAAAGCCTAACGAATGCCTGTATAATTATCTTCTTATCTGGTAAAACTTTGTCTAACTATGTTACAGTGATACAGCTATTTATGGTTTTCCTTTTTTCTGAATACCAATACCAGTGATAAGAAGGGGTTGGTAATTCCCAGAATCATTCATTTGATAAGAGCAGGTAACTCCAAACACTCAAACGCATGGAGTGTTACATGCGTTCTGTCGGACAATCCTTGTATATAGTACATTTTACTCCATTTTAGGTAAGATACCAGCGAAAGCACAACGCACCCACAAACTCAGGATGTACAGAATTAGGTTTACCGTTATCTGTAACGAATTCATACTTGGACACTGACTGCTGTGATTCATTAGATGGAACGATTGGCAGTTCAAATACTTTATTTAATGTGTTTGATTTAGGTCTTCAAGCTGAACTTGAAAATATGATGGTGGTTATCTTGACGGGTTGAGATACATACGATGAAGTCTGCAAATGCCACGGATTAGATTAAATTAGCTTTATCTAAATTGAACAATGAGTTAATGTGGATGTCAGTCAAGCTGTAAATGGAGCAGAGAAAAGAATGTTCTTTTTCAGTCTTGACACCCATAAATTTAGATAGGTAAAAAGTAAACTAGATTACGATGAGAATATGACTTGTTATATAAGCGTTTCGCATAATCGCATACTGGAATGTGTGTGTAAACTACAAACCAGATGGAAGAGTGTCGTAAGTGGTTAACACGCTTGTCTTTCAAGCTCTAGGACACAAACAGAAGTTTAATTCCGGCCTTGTGGAGGGAAATTGTGGAGGCTCCCGCTCTCGCTGGCGATGGCGTCATTGGCGACATTGATGGACATCTGTACGTCACAACTCGTCACTAGCCCATAAATTCTCCAGTATACGGCGCTAAACAACAATCAAGTCAATAAATAGATAATGGATAGTGTTATAGGTCAACGTTTTGGGAGTGGAAAGGCTGAAAACGCCAAGTTTCAAGTTAGGGTGAACTTGGATGTATTGTTAAAAACAAAATATTTACCAAAATGCAGGCCTAACGGTTAGAGCATTCGCCTCTAGGTCGTGAGAACTCGAGATCAAACCCGGGGCGGGTCATACCAAAGACTTCAAGATTGTACTTGTTGTTACCGCGCTTGACGCTCAGCACTGAGAGGTAAGAGCAAGGAAACATTAGTGGTTGGCCCTGCATCAGTGGGGTGTCATGTCTGGTGTCTTCGGTATGATACGTCAGTTTCGGCTGCGCTTTGGCCGCATTGACTCGCTCTGCCATAGGAAGACACAGTATGCGTACACACCTAATTATTCCTCGTTAAACCCTAAGCAAAGATGCATACTCACTAAAATGCGATGTTTGAAAAGGTTATGCTTCTGTGAGAGCTGTATATACATGCAAACATGTCCAACTCCATTCTTTGGAATGTGTTCATTTGTGTTCAAAAATTGACGATGACTGAAGTAGTTAGATACAACATGGAACGGCTCGGCCTCTGGAGTGATTACCCGGCTCTGTCGAAACCAAAGTGGCTTCTGACTGACCCTTTGATTTGCAAATTTTCTTCAAGCTACAATGAATCTGAGATCGATGTAAAAGGAAATTGCCCACCATTGTCGCTATTGTCATACTCAGAATCAATACCCCGTTCAACATACAAAGTGATCCAAGTAAAATACCTACAGTCGTTTCTGGCACAACATCTCCAAATCCAACCGTAGTCATGGAAACCAGGCCCCACCAGAATCCAATGGGTATATTTTTGAAATCTGATGTTTCGCGTTGCTCCGCGAAATAAATCAAGGAGCCCATGGTCACCGCGCTAACAACAAGGTATAACAACACGAAAAGTAGTTCCTCCACGCTCAATATTAACATCCAAAGAAGAACGCGAAATTCTTTCCGTCGACTGAAAATTCTAAAAATTCGATACAGGCGAAACGTTCTTAGGACGAATAGGACGTGCAAGGAATTGTTCAACCGACTCTGGTTTGTGAAAAATGTCACCATGATCAATTGCAAATAGTCTGGAAGTAAAGCAAAACAATCCAAGATGTTGACATAAGATAACAAAATCTCCATTTTAGTTGGTGAGCAAAGAATCCTTACAAAGAATTCAATGTTGAAGAAGACCAGAAACACAAAATCCGTGAACACCACTACAGGATGGGGTTGGAGGGACTTAGATATGACTGCCGAATCAGGCTCTCTTCCGGTTTTACACAGAGCCGCTGGACCAATCGCAGACGACATTATTTTTTCGGCTGAATTTTGTCCGCCATGGGAAGTGACTATGGTCTCCTTACAGACTTGGAAACCAGGATATGTCTCCATACAGAACGTGGCGACGGAACCAACTGCGAGGCTTAGAGAAATCCAGGAAAATATCTACAAGAAATATGAACATACGGCTTATGACAACAGTTCACAGAGAAGGCATACAGCAGTATGGTAAGCAATACGATGTTCCTCAGATACAACTTCGTGACAACACAGTGCCTTTTCTTTGTGGTGTGACGCCGTCCTCTTTTGATACGGCACATATCCGGTATTGTGGAAAGATTCAAAAATTTGATCAAAGACAATACCATAATTTGATCAAAGACAATACCATAACTTGATCAAAGACAATACCATAATAAAAGACAATACCATACCATGGTGAAAATCTCAAAAACCTATGTAACAAACAACCTTCAAGTAACTTGAGAATCACATCGATTTTAGTCAATAGTAACGCAAGAAGTTCTTTTTCTTTTTTTTTTTTTTTTTGATGGTGTTTTACGCCGTACTCAACAATATTTCTCTTATACGACGGCGGCCAGCATTATGGTGGGTGGAAACCCACGACCATCCGCAGGTTGCTGACAGACCTTCCCACTTACGGCCGGAGAGGAAGCCAGCATGAGCTGGACTTGAACTCACAGCGACCGCATTGGTGAGAAGCTCCTGGGTCATTACGCTGCGCTAGCGCGCTAACCGACTGAGCCACGGAGGCCCTGCAAAAAGTTTTAATAATGGTTAAAATGTGATTTGTTCTAATTAAAAGCTATTTAACCAAACCATAATCTGATGTGCAATAAATCTACTCCATACTGTAAGGTATATGTTCTTCCTTTTTCTGTGAGGTTTGAAGGATTAGGTTCATTTAAAGCCGTGGAACAGCCCAGTGGACAGTTTTAGATTATTGCAGCACTATATAAAAACTAAAATATACCCTCAGGTAGAAACAAAACTAACCGCAAGGGCTGGGACGATACCTACTTGTGCTGGAATGGATGAAGAGGGATATCCGAAGAATAGCCAAATCTTTCTTCGGAGTCGTTGCCAAGGTGACATCACTATGGACGACCATTCTTCCGTCGTTCTTGTTGAAGTCAGCCATTTCTCCATCTTCTGGAAAGCGGATTTCTGCCCTTTCAAACACCTGTTAGCAGACCAACAGCATCCCTCCACATCGCCGACGTCGGCACCCCAAAATAACAGCTCGTTTTGTAAGGTAGAAGCACACCAGTTCAAAGGTACATGTAGCTGACCCGTCCTTAACAAATTCAGCACACACCTAAACACATCTGGGTCTCTGTCAAAGAAGAAGTCACCTTGGTCAGACCGGAAGTGGCGCCGCAGAAACAATTCGTTCGTCAGTTTACACTTGCATGCCAGACGATTTAAAGTCGAAATGTAGGTTTCGAACACCTGACCTCCAACGTTGATGAGAATGGTCTCGTCGTTGATAGAAAACGCATCACTACACGACATGCCATCTGAAAAACTAACACCTGGCAAACTCGTAACATCGTCGCCTTCGGATCTTCGCAAATTAAGACCAAGCGACGAGCGCGACGTGGAATTCCTGTTTCCCCGGGCTCTTCTTCCGGCCTTAGGCATACTTCAGAGTAAACGGTTGCGCTACACGATGTCATTAGGCTTTTACGTGAAATAAAATAATGCTGAGCATTGCAGCAGAGTAAATATCTTTGTACAGTGTTTCCAAAAACACAACTGTATTTCAGAGATTATCACCTTCATTGATTTCACCGATGATAGTAAGGGATGAAAAGACGTCAGTGATGTATAGCTCCCTGCTGAGAGTAGAATCTTGTTAACACAGCTCTCTTGGTGGCCAGAACAAATTGAATCCGACAGAAATTTCAATCTAACGAACTCGTTTTGAGTATCAGTGTAGGGGAGTAACAGATTTTGCACTAATACACAGGCGTAAATTTCCAAATCGGGAGGTCCTTCATGCGTGATACATGTAGTAAGAAACATCAAGAGGCAATCGACCCTAAAACGCTACAAACTTCTTGTCACCTCCCTTGCCGTTTTAAATATTCAGTATTCAATACTGATGGTTGCATCAGCTGTCTCTCCACATCTGATAAAAGTATATATACATAACTTATACTAAGACAACCGGGTATGCCTTAGCTGCCAATAAACTGAGTATCACAGAATGCTCACCGTAAAATCCCACAGCTGCACACAGTTGAATCCCTTTTTTATCCACAAGTTACAATGTTGACTCCACAGTAGAGTATTAGCTAAAGCGGTAATTCCAGTTGAACGTTCTTTCAAGTTACAATGTTGACTCCACAGTAGAGTATTAGCTAAAGCGGTAATTCCAGTTGAACGTTCTTTCAAGTTACAATGTTGACTCCACAGTAGAGTATTAGCTAAAGCAGTAAATCCAGTTGAAAGTTCTTTCCTGAAACAATAGCAGAAATATGACAGGATTCAATAAATAAATACCTATCTTAGGTAAAGCTGTAAATCCGGTTGATGTGTTTACAGCCCCGCAGTTAAAATGAAAAGCTAAAGTCAGTAACCGTACGAAGAAATATTCCGCAGATCATAGTGCTGTCAAAGTTTCACACGGTCAATATCCATAAACTCTTCACTTCCCAGAAGTACAAATTAAAGAGCAAATTTGGCTACAGAGGTTATAAGACAAACTTTGTATCCAATGAGATAATTGCGAGTTTTAGGCTACCTCGAATGAGAATCAGTCTGTTCCAAGTAGGCAATGCTGTGTAAGTAGGCTGAATGCATGTTGGCCTTAACTGGACTCACAGTAACTTCACTGACCTGGATGAATTCTGCTTTTGAACCCAGATACAACAGGAATACCAATCCATTTTCATCGTCTTCAGCCTACCTGTTGACGAAGCCCATTACATAACGCTTGCAGACAAGCAAGGTTTTTTTTCAGAGAGGAAAACTTTTACCAATCGACCGCTGAAAATACCCACATCCATCAAACGTGTCTGCTAACTCCGTTAGTACGTCAACATCGTCTATCACACCCCACATAACACAAGTCAACAGCTTCTTCCATACCTATACATAAAATAGACTATCCTTTCTCATGTACGAAGAATCACACTGAATATCCTTTACATCGGATGCAACCACTTACTTTATGGGGATTATATCAGAGGCTTTTTCTGTTCTTCGAACAACTCAGGCTTGAGTACGAAAAATCGCAGTAATAACCAAACTTTTCCACCGTGTCTTTGATCCTTCGGCTACAGAAGAGCTGTTGAAACTCAATATGGGCTTAACATCTACGGATGCTATCTACTTTAACTGCCTCGAGCGTGTTTTTTGGCAGCCATCATCACATATGGAATTTCCACGCCTGCAGTATGCCTGGTAAACGTGCAAGAGTACTAAAAGCAGCATGTAGGTGTGTTGTCTATACGTTGAAGGCTCTTATCAGTCAGGTGCAGTACATTTACCAGAATATCATGTTGGAGTATGAGCTAGAAGTAGAAAAAAAGCAATCTAAAGAAACGCATCAAAAATACTCATCAGAGTTTTCTGATAAACCCCAGATACGTGTAACGCTAGATTCACAACTAGTTTATAATAACAGGAGCTTTGTGTCCGTTTTGTGGCGATGGCCCAAAGACATCTGCCTCGTTTGCGAGAGGTTGGCTCATACTGATGAATTCAAAATGGTGAACTTAAAACATTATCCGCCTTTATCCTTGAATGCCTGGTGAAGACAATTCACCTCCAAGCTTCTGATCACGTCGTCCGCTAGGGATTTAGAGAAAGGTGAAATATTTTGAGAATGGGTACAGAGCAAGTTCTTCCAAAAACAAACATCGACCAAAGAATTGTGTTTTAGACGTAAAATGCAATAGAATGTATATCAGAAATGCCTCGAATGTACAAGTGTGTATCCACGTTGAGTTAAACACCTTCACGGCTCTACGAGTGCTGTCAGTCGCCTTTTGTCACCAAGGTTCAGAGAATGGTATAGATCGTTCATCACAGGGATATGGAAAATATCTTTGTCCCTAACTGGGATTCAACCAATACCTTTGCATCGAACGATTCAAAGATTTATTTATTAATTATTTGATTGCTGTTTGATACCGTAGTTCAGATTTTTTACTTACATGATGGCGGTCAGTATTATGGGTGACGGAAACCCTATCGCCGAGGTAAACAACCGGCCCTTGGCAAGTTGCCGACGAAGATTTCCAGGTGTGACCTATAAATACACATTATTTAAGGGAGATCAGTGATCTTCACCAGACGTGAGACATCACAGACGGCTACAAAAGCGTCGGTTGCTTTTACCAATAGCCGCAAACAGCGAGAGCGGAGGAATCTACATAGTTTCTGGACAAACCCGTAGCAAACCGATCCTAAGGTCAGCAGCACGACCCGCCAACTGTTTAATGAGCGGTTTTGTGGGAAATGTGGTGAGGTTGGGCGGTAAATTAATTTCTGTCCTTTTAGTTTGTATTATTAAGTTTTTTATTTTAAAATTATAAAAAGTCGAGCTGTTTTAAACCATATACGCCATATAAACTCGCCGAATATAGCTCACCATGTCGTTCACATATCACTCTTCTTGCTTTAAAGCAAGATCGTGGATAAGTACCTCGCCCGACTAAACTGACAGCGAACCAACCAGTATTTGCGATATCCCCATTTCTACATGGAGACAAATCAAGGCAGTTCATTGATTGCTGATATGACAATTCTGAGCTCTGTGAGGCCTTTGCACAAATTTTGGATTCGTTTGGGCGTGAAAAAACACAACCATCTTGACAAGTGCTTGCCTTTCAATCCGCAAGCTGACGGCTCAGTTCTTCTTTATTTAAAGTACAAGACCTCTAAATATCGAAGTAGGCATCACTAAGTAAACCACTTAAAACTGTGAATAAATATACTTTCACTCATTTTTTAAAGATTTTTGTGAAAAGAGTTAAAGGTGTTCAAACGTTTGAATTCTAAGGCAGGCTTTATGGAATTTTGACGTCACAGGACGTTTTTCCAACTCTAATCACGACGCTGAATGTTGTAATAACTCTTTTAACCCATGAGTAACAGATTGCTGAAATAATGTTTTCAAAAAAACCCTTCCTCCTGGTGAACATCAGGAAAAAAAGATGACGTGACGTCCAGAGCTCCCAGCTACCGTCACTATGACTCATAGTAAGCCCACAATGGAATTTAAATATTTGAATGTCTTTCAACACTCTTCAAAAAATCTAACAAAAACAAATGAAAGTATCTTACGCATAGTTTTCAGTTATCTGTGTGACAAAACTTAGCTTTCTTTTATGTTAACTGGGAATTTTCAACATTTCCTTGATTCAGTTGTTCTCGGAGCTTGATGCCCATAAGCAGTTGACGAAGCTTTCTCATGTTGTCTGACATGAAGTTCACTGCAGTTCGCTATATTTCACAAGTGAAAAATTCTTGAGTATGGCGTTAAAAAGCAGTAAAAGCACAATAGTTATTAACTTTACATGTAGTATATAGGCTAAACTCTTTCTCGGATCGGTTTGTTGACCGGCTGTTCTACAGCTAACAGTCTACGGTTCTTCCTCATTATAAACATTGCGCAACATTAAACCCAGTTGATCTTTACATAACATTGCTTCTTTATTATATAAAAATTTATGATCACAGGCCAACTTTTCACTCAATGGTTAATACAAATGATTATCCTCTAGCTATGCCCAAAGCTTACTCATGGCTAGATTGCACTGAGTACGCATCTTAAGGAATGGAAGTTTAATACTCTTACTGTTTTGGATGCACCATCCAGTCATTTGCACTTCCAGTCATCGGACTGAACACTTTGAAAAAATGTGTTACAGAAGTGAGCAAAGAGTTACACTAATATCCTGTACCGCCATCCGTGCAAATTCTACCTGGATTCCATGTTAGAAAGCGTCTTTAGTACTATATAATTAGCATAGCTACTATGTCGACGCACACACGCATGGATTCACGGCCCATTCACTCTCGGTGGTTTCCCAGAGGCGTGAACATCTGCAGGAAAGACCCGTGGTTCCCCGAACATTTTTAGCGCAACACGGTTTCCTCTGACTTGTTTTGAATTTTGTTCCTTTTGCTGATGATATACTGGATGTGTGTATAGTAGAGCACAAAGTTCCCTACAATTATTGGCAAAGTGAATGCCAACATAAGTAGTCCGACCAGAGTACAAAAAGAACCGACCAGGTAACCAAGACCGGTTTTGGGTATCATGTCGCCATACCCCACCGTTGTCATGGTGACAAGGCTCCACCAGAAACCAATCGGGATGTTCTTGAAGTCTGTGTCGGGAGTTCTCTCGGCGTAGTAAATCAGAGCGGCGAACACCACCATGCCGATCACCAAGAACACTGCCATAAGAAGCAGTTCGTTAAAACTCGCCCTTACTGTGAAAAGCAGAATCCAGAGGCCTGGAACGTGTCTAATAAGCCGTAGAATTCTGAAAATTCGAATTATTCGTAAAATAAAAATAAAGTCAACAAAACTGCCGGTGTTTCTTTCTGCCGGATTAAAGCTTATGATGATCAGTTCCACATAATCTGGCAGAATGGCGATGAAGTCGATGATATTCAGCGGGGAAAGCATGAAACTGAGTTTGGCGGGAGAAGATAACACCCTGAGCAAGAATTCCATTGTAAAGAAAAACAGACACACGAAATCTATAATGGTAAGAGATGGATGTGGAACCATTTGCGGGCGAGCATGCGCACTGTTCACATCAGAGCTGTTTCCAGCACCGATTTTACTCGTGCTGGCCGGAGTGTCCGGATTGGACTGTTGCCGTTTAACCTCAACAATGCGCCTGTCAGTCATGATCGGATACTCCGGCAGAATGTCATCTTCTTGGGCCACCTGGAAGACTGGGTGAGTCTCTGCGCAGAAGGTGAATATAGAGACGATGACGACGAGAATGGAAATCCAGGTGTATGCCTGTGGGGGGAAAACAACACACACTTTAGATGAAAGGTCATTTGTTTTATGCCACTGAGAGTAAAAATATCACTTTGTCCCCAGAGTTGACGTGTAATTCCTTTATGAATAAAACACAGGATTAGGAGTAGGGGCCTGGATTGAGGCTTTCATCCTCAATAAAAACCGAATGGTTGGAATGATATTGCCTGATTTAAGATTTACGACTCCCTTACTAACTGCTAACTCCCTTAGCATATACAATATATAACCACGCATAACCATATATGCTGTGTGAAAAATTGTCTTCTATTCAATAAGCTGTGAAATGAGACTCGTCGCGTTTTTTAAAGCATTTTTGCGGATCAAGCAGGGCATGCATCTAATGTGTTAATTGAAAAATTAACTCAAAATGAGCTAATCGACCTGGAACGTCCACATTGGTTGACACCTGTACACGAATATCTGTGTGTGTGTGTGTGTGTGTGTGTGTGTGTGTGTGTGTGTGTGTGTGTGTGTGTGTGTGTGTGTGTGTATATATAGCAGAGATGAATTTAGAAAATATACATTCTTTGGATTAACGCTCTAACCCATCCGGGTTATATAGTGGCCAAGGTCCCCGTGATGCCACACACCAACTAGTAATACCCCAATGTTTGGTATAGACCGATTAAATTTTTAGACCACGTGATTTTACTAAACCGAAAACAAATAACAACCTTTCGTGGGACCCAAAATGAGTATCTATAGCAACATATATTAAGAGCCACAGTATTTTCCACACATCGTGCATTCTCCTAGACGGTGCCATTCAGTTAATTGTACATTCGTCTATATAACTCACTCAGTTAAAATGGTAACGGAGACATAACTAAATATCAAAGCGAAATAGGGAAATTTAGGACCATGTTTGGGCAAAGCCCCATGCGATGTAACTAGCACCTGGACACGTATTAGATAAACAAAAAAATTTTTTGTTAAAAACTCAAAATGTCTCAAAATTACTGCTGGTTATGTTAGGCTTAAGAGAAGCAAAAATGCTGTTTAGCGCTAAAGTGAAAATGCATGGGATTTAGAGCACAATCGAAAAATAGACTGGTTTACATTTGAAAATGTTTTATCTAGCAGTAGACCTCCACAAACGTGGAGTGTATGCACGAGTGTGTCTCTTCCACTGAGGTTCTCGGCCGTCTGAGACTAAGACCACGACACTAACCCTTCACCTACAAGGGTGCGTGTTCGAATCCGGTCAGCGCTTATTGGGATAGCATACCTCAGGTGACGTCACATGTAGCCTATATAGGGAGGTGTGTTGCACGTTACACGTAATTGCCCAGTCGTGTGTGTTAACCTTTTCCGAGTAAATACATAAACAGTTAACCTACATGTGTATTCGTTTAGAATGCGGTATATATACACCGGTATATGTATTTCCGAGTAAATACATAAACATTTAACCTACATGTGTATTCGTTTAGAATGTGGTATATATACACCGGTACAACACATCAGGTTACCCAAACTACAATAGACTGCTGCGGTGGATGTTTCGCCACATGTTTAAGACCCATACGGTATAACTAGTACATGGACACGTCATCGCCTCACTGTAAGTCGATACCAAGAACCCTTGTCAAAATATTAGGTTATAACGGCCCAAAATACCCGCTACTAAGTGTATATTCGAGGTCAGCATGGGTGTAATGTCTCACACTCTGTAGTAGGTCTCGTTGTGCATACACTGTTTTCTTGACCACTGTTTCGGTTAGCTGTAGTGTGGACTGAGAACGCCCATGTATTCAAGACAGCTAGCATTTGCTGCTGTGTATTCGCTCAGTTTCCCGAACAGATGCTTCTGATCAGAAGTGAATCTTTTGCGTATATGTGTTCACTTAAGCTACTGGTGTCAAACCAACCACCATGTGTAAGGCTATAATTTCTCTTGGAGGTATATTATTCGTTCCCATGGAG
The DNA here is from genome assembly GCF_032854445.1 of Liolophura sinensis. Classification (NCBI taxonomy): domain Eukaryota; kingdom Metazoa; phylum Mollusca; class Polyplacophora; order Chitonida; family Chitonidae; genus Liolophura; species Liolophura sinensis. The sequence goes on from NC_088304.1 coordinate 16,302,654, forward strand.
GCATATTTAATCGTTCCCAGATTTCATTACGCCGAACCTCGCTGTAGTAATATGTGCGCGCCGCATCAAATAGTCCTAAAACTTTGCCGGAAACCGCATTTGTCATTTTACTTATTCGTCTTTCATGCTTAGCATATGATTTTTGTCTCACTGAATTCTTCTATTATACCTCATAGAATCCAGCCTCTATGCTGCTGCGCCCGTGGCTTTAAAGCTTTGTCGTTGGTTAGCGCGCTAGAGCAGCGTTATGACGCAGGAGTCTATCGCCAATGTGGTCGCTGTGAGTTCAAGTCCAGCTCATTCTGGCTTCCTCTCCGGCCCTTTGCAGCAACCTGCAGATGGTCGTGGGTCTCCCCCGGGCTCTGCCCGGTTTCCACCCATCATAATGCTGACCGCCGTCGTATAAGTGAAATATTCTTGAGTATGGCGTAAAACACCAATCAAATAAATAAATAAATGTCGCTGTCGTCTGTTTGTTTGTAAATTAAAGTCAGATTCTGTTGTGCTGAAAGCGAGTGCCAGACTTTTGACTCGGTAGATTTGTTAAGCTTTTAATAACAGTTATACACCGCAGGTCAACCGATTCAGTAACATGGATCGGAACTGCAGCAAATTTTGAGATGCAAGCATATAACAAGAGACACACATGCAATACGTAATATATCCTCCTTCAAGAATATGCATGTGTCCCAACTTTAACATTGCTGCGTTTTACCAATGTCTGAACCAGGTCACCAGATTTTAAACCCTACTCATTTAAGCTATCCAGCCTGTCAGGATTTCTCAGTATCTCTCAGAAGTTATTCCCAATAAAGTAAGCTTATATTCATCAAATCGTGCTCCACACAAACTGTGTCGAACACATCAAGACATCGAAGTCTTCCACTGCACCAATATGTCTTACTTGACACCACTTTCAAACTATAGACACAAATGTCATTTCATAAAATGAAGTGTTTCATTTATCATTATTCAGGGCAAAAAACCAAACCAACAAGCTCTACAAATAAAGGTGCAAATAAAGACATTGGAAGAGGAAATGTCACGACGACTTACTGAGCCCGTATCGCATTACTCATCAGCCGTGACGTCACACAGTTACATACCTTGGCAGCTCGAGACGAAGCCGGGTTATCCAAGAAGTTCCACACCTTCGCCTTTACCTGTTGCCATCGCGACGCTGTAGCCTCGTTTATGCAGTGAACAATGGCGGTCGAGTAAATGTCTTTCTCAAGTTGCCCCAAAGCTTTACTCTGGTTGTTCCATGAATTATAATACCCCCAACAGCACCTCTCTATTTCTGAATCGTCCACACCCCAGTACTTTAGCTCCGTTGTGATAGCGGGACAACAGATGTGCGTGGGAACATGGAGTTGCCCAGTTCGTAGAAGATTGAGCACACACTTGAAGGTATCGGGGTCCCTGTCGAAAAAGAAATCGCCGTGAGCCGCGCGAAAATGTCCTCTCAGGAAGACCTCGTCTGCGAGCTTACACCTGCATGATAAACGGTTCAGGGTTGAGATGTAAGTCTCAAAAATCTGTCCTCCCACATTTATAAGTATGGTTTCCTCGTCCGCGGATGGCGCTTCTGGCTGAGGATCGATTTCAGGCTCACTTTCTGCAACAAAAATACTTTCTTTAGACATGGCGTCTTCATCCATTCTGCTCATTTCTAAGTCATTCTGAGGTTTTCCAGTCGCTTCGCCTACTACTTCCGCAACTGGCTTTTTCAACTGAAGTCCATTTGGCTCACTTCCTCTGGCCCAAACCCCTTCCCTATTTTCCGTCCCCTCGAGCCCAGGCATACCTCAATTCATTCTTTAGGCTAGGCTTTGGTACATCCCCATACCTCAGCTGCGTGCTCCTTACCCTGGACTTTTACCACATTGTAGGTCAGTCGCCGGCTGGTGGATGCTATTTTAGGGGTTTAGTGTAGTACACGCAGCTGGGCAGATGCATGGGGGGACCCACAACACACATGTGTACAGACTGTAGCATGTACAATGTTTACGGATACATTTTTGAAATAACTGCATACCACTGAGTTTGTATCAGCAGTGAAATGGTCGAGCCAAATAAACACTGGGCTTTGATCAACACTGCACAAATGTAACACGGCCACAACGTAACAGCAGCATGCAGTACTAAGGTGCAGGTGCTTAGATAAACGACACTTTAACAATAGCACTAAGGGTTACATTTTGTTTTCTAGAACATGTAAGTCTATAGACATTTTGGTGCCGTAATTACTTGATTATTTATAATGCAGAGCCAATGTGTTGACGATTATGAGACGCCAAAGGATTTGTTTTTGTACTGAAACTCATTGCATATGTCCTTGACCTATATATATATATATATATATATATATATATATATATATATATATATATATATATATATATACGCTAATGGAGAAGCCCGGTGTTTTATATAAGCATTAACAACTGGTGTTTACATGTTGTTCTTAACCAACACGGAATGCATGCATCTGTCACCGATTGTCAACAAATGTTTCGAATCTGAACTTCGATCGATCTTTGATTTCAAAACGAGAATGTCTCCCTGACATTGACATGCACTTTCTTCCTTGTCTGGCAACAGCTATTAAATGATTATGCATATAGACTGTGTGTTTATATCTTATGCACGTGTTTATTTCCCCCAATTTTTAACCCTTTTTCATGGAGCAATCAAACGGCTTCTTGTTTTTCTTTGAATAGATGAAACCAAGTAATCTATTTATTTGACTGTTTTACGCCGTACTCAACACTATTGCACTTATACGACGGCGGCCAGCATTATGATGGGAGGAAACCGGGTGAAGCTACTAAAGAAAGGGCTGGCATTGTTTTTCCCATATAACGCAGAGGAACAGTGTACGAAGTATGCCACGTTATTTGACTCATTACATTTAACTCATTTGTACCCAGCTGTCCTGTAGACATCAAGTCGTTGTTATCTCGTGACAGGAAAAACTCTGGTCCAAGCCAAGTGTCTAGTCATAAATAATACTTGAAGATTCATGATACTTGTACATCGTCAGTTAACGCTGGGTTAAAAGGGGTAGACCAAGAGGCAAGTACTTGTTGCGCCAGTGTCAGTATTGACATGGCGCCAACACTCTGACTGTGCACAATGTCATGTGTGGTGTCTAGGGTCATACTCCTTACAGCGCATGAGCCGCTCTGTAACATTCGCTTTAAATCACTGCCATCACTAGCAAATTTTGTATAATAATCTCGAACAACGCTCAGGTCACCGTGGCCACGGTCATGAGACATGAGGTCTCAACTCTGTTTCAATCTTTGATTCTGCTAATACTTTATACACATATCTTCAACATGATTCCAGCCAACACCGGGAACAATTTAATTGATAAATACTGATTAAGTAGTTTCGCGCGAGGACACCAATGGTGACGTTAAGTCTAAACAAGCCTACGTGCGTAGCTCAGGCTCCAAAGGCTGTCTAGTTGTTGGCAGTGATGTAAAGCGAGCATAGAGAGTGGCTGTAAGGAAGATGATTTAGGGCATGGTGTTTCAGTGAGGAAGCACTATAAAAACATGGCGTCGTTCAACACAAGATTGTTTCGTGGCATGGCCGCTATCACGTTCAATCCCAAATGACAAACGACTCTACCAATGGGAATGAATATGCCACCCTTTTCTAAAGAGTGAGTGCTTGGGGTTTAACTTCGTACTTAACCATTTTTCAGCCATATGACGACGAAGGAGTCCCTAGAGTGCATGTAATGAGCCTTCTTGTTGCAGGACGGATTTCCACCGCTCTTTTATCTAGTGCTGCTTCACTGAGACGCCTTACCGAAGGCGAGTAAGCTGCGTCGCCCGAGCCATTATACTGATACGGGTCGACCACTCGCTGCACTATCCCCTTCATGCTTAATACCAAGCGATGAAGTTACAACTTCATCTTTTAAGGTCTTAGATGTGACTGACTCGACCCAGGATTGACCCTGGATCTACCGCCTCCTGAAGGCAACTGTGCCTTTTCTATGGGTTATATATACATAATACAACGAGGTTATATGACTGATAACCTCTTTATTCTGTGAGTTCAGCGAAGTGTCGGTATATATTCTAATACCGTCACTGATCAAGCAGACTAATCCACGAGCAACCGTCAAGGATGTTTAAAAGCGGTTGTTGATTTCAACCACATGAAACCAGTGAAACGAAACATGCAACAGATTAGCTACGAACATAGCTGCGAATCAAGTGGTTGTAGGTAGGCTAGCGTCTGCCAGTTAACATGACATCGCTATAGGTGCAGTAAGATTACGATCCATTCTTCCAGTTGATATCTGGCTTTGATAGATATAGCGAAATTGGCAACCTCCAGTGTATCCACCAAATATTGAAACTGCATAAGCAAAACAGCAGGAACAGGCTGGATAGGGATAGATAGACATGCCGCCGGACGGACGGACGGACGGACGGACGTACAGACGGACAGACAAAAGTGGGATATCATATGATTCCACTCATCTGGCGTATGATATGGTCATCGACGAGAGGGTCTGTCCCTACCTCGACCCACAACTGCAATTAAAAGATTATATTTATTTATTTATTTGATTGGTGTTTTACGCCGTACTCAAGAATATTTCATGGTGGGAGGAAATCGGGCACCGCCCGGGGGAAACCAACGACCATCCGCGGGTTGCTGACAGACCTTCCCACGTACGGCCAGAGAGGAAGCCAGCATGAGCTGGACATGAGCTCACAGCGACCGCATTGGTGAGAGGCTCCTGGGTCATTACGCTGCGCTAGCACGCTAACCAGTTGAGCCACATATTATAGACCTGTGCTCATGCAACTAGCAGTAGGCCTCATACTGAAAACACCTATCGCCCATGACCAAACAGAGCATCAAAGTTGAATAACATTCCAAGACTGGGAACTTCAATTCTTGGAACGTGTAAAATATTTATTTATTTATTTGTTGATTTATTTATTTATTTGATTGTAGCCTAAACCAGACCGTCCTAACCTACCGGTACCCTATCGCTTTTCGGCCCTTGTTTTGTCAGAAAGGTTTGTAATTAATTATATTTAAGGAAATAAAACTTCCTCTAACTTACAATAACGGGCTGTAGTACTGGGGCATAACTGGTTGAAACATTTTTTTTCCTCCGCCGTGGGGGCGATAGCTCTAAATCTCATCTTAATGCGGGGAGATGGACTTCCGACCTCCATTCGAGGAGCTCCTTAGAAGTCTTACTTTCCATCGTCAATTCACGCCTTTGGGCTGTCACAACACGATTTCTTTGGCGTGACTATCGAATCGCATGATTTTCGTAGAGCTGTAGGAGTCTGCACATGTCAACTTACTGTCATTTACTGTTTACGACTTCCCTCCAGGAGCTAGTAGCGTCGTTTCCACTGTTCAGACAGGATTATGTTAAATAGCTATGTTTACGTCGACGTATACGAGATGTGCACGCTTTTCAGCAGAGGTTGAGTAGACTTACGGCTACGGTCCTCTGCATAAGCAATTTGATTGTTGCTCAACGCCTTATTCAATAATTATTCATTTATATGGCTGAAGGAAACCGGAGTTCCCGGTTTGAACCACCAAGCTTTGACAATTTACTGAAGAATGTGACTTCAAGACACACGTGCACCATGTTGGTGGAACGTGTTAAGTTAAATGGTCGTACATGTGGACTAGTTAAGAGACAAACCATTGAGATCAAACTTGACAAAGACCACAACAAAATAGCTAATGACAGAAATACTTACACAAATGACTTCTTGCCTGGGCTACGGTCTCGAATTCTACTGCATGGCCAGGTGTAATGTTGGATGTACATACATACATACATACATACAGACGTGAGGATGTCTCTCGGTTTTCTTCCACCATAGTGCTGGCCGCCATCGTATAAGTGAAATATTCTTCCGTACGGCGAAAAGCACCAAATAAATAAACAAATAAACCTACCGTGCGAAAAGTACTTCGCTGTTCTTCGGAGAAAATAGTTTATTATCCCTTCGGACAAAGGTAATAAAAATATTTTATATATTCGTATACAAGAATTATTGTAATAAATTTCATAGAGGAGTAAAACACGGCTGCAACAACAGCCAGAACGTCAACGTATTTCATCCATACATACCGATATATCAGAACTTTACAAAATTGCCAAAAGGCATAAATGCATACAAAGCTTGATTTATTGTGTGATGAAGAAGCTTTATGCCACCAAACTCCTGTCTTCTCTACTGACACAAGCAAAGCAAAAAGCAGAAGAAAGTACGTTTTGTACAGTTACAAAAATTCAGGCTTCAACAGTACATTGATTCTGAAGAAATCAAAACGTCTCACTGAAGGACCTGATAATCAGATACATACACCGAGATATCTGCACTTGGAATTTCTCTGGACAGTATCTATACAACTATTCTTTACCTAGATTTAATTGTTAATTGTTTTCTGTTTACTATAACCGGTTATCGCTACATAAACGGCAACGGCAACAAAGTAACATCTATACAAGCGGGAAGTTAATGATCTGTTATCTTAAAATAACCCGTAAATAGCAAGAGAAAGATATATATTCACCTTCACTGTATTTAAAGGAAATTGAAGACTGCATAGATCGGTACATCTTACCCAGATTTGTATTTGTACAAAGACGACAACGGATTCCCAATGTATCTCGACTTGTAGAATTTCTTAGATTCTCTGTAAAATGTGATGATTTCAATATACGTCACAGGTTTTTGAATTCAAAAACAACTGTGCCAAGGATACTCCACCACACACCTCCACTCTAATGTTTCTAAAATTTTAATGAGCATAACACTCTTGTTGGCAAATATGTGCACAGCGTTCTGCTTATATGCTGGGGCCAGGGGCTATATAAGCATTCATGTTTATTACATCAGCACGATGCTTTCATGAACAACTGCAATCAAAACTCGACTGAACTGCGAGTGATTTGGTGCCTAGAATATCGACTGTCTGCTCCAAATCATTGAACTGTTGACTGCATCTCTCTTACATCTTATCAGCTTTATGTTATTCAGATATTATTTCTTACATATGTTTGGAGAACTAGTGTTTTACGTTGTTTTTGGAACGGGATATTGCGATCATCGACTTGAAACGCCCCAAACGTTTACACAACTGAGATACATACATGTATTTTGTTACCCACAACTGATATTCTAGCATGGTTTTGAATACTGATTTCACTCATTCGCCTAAAACATACCTTGCGTCTTTCCAACATCATTGAACACTGTTCACTGCTTCTCTTTGAATGATTCCTTCTTATTCTGGCACTTAATATACTTTTTTAGCTCTTTGGTGGTTTGTATTATACGTCGTTTTGGGAAGTGGAGGTGCGATTATTCACCTGGAACGTTCTTATTGGTTGACGGCTGCTATACGAATATCTGTTTCGATGCATAGATACGAATGCCGAACTTGACATGAAGATTCTTATCACGCCGAATTTATACAACGGGTAAGGATCGTTTAAATTCTGACATCGCTAAAATTTTACCCGTATGGTATGATAGCAATGTACGTATCTCGCCATGTAACATGGCCACAAACCCCCATTAGTTTTCCATAAACGACAATGTTAATGTTTAGCGCTGTAACTCAGCCCCAAACATTCCGAGGCCAATAAGCTTTGGTGTATAGCTGGTCCGGCCTGTGAGAAAGAAGCCATTAAAATCTTGACATAGGTTGACCATCAAAATCTGGACCTTTCTATGCCAGCAGCTGGGAGGGGTGCCTAGCAACGCCAAGGGGACGTCACTCGCAGCCTCATCACCAGCTATCTCCTTGTGTCCTCTCGCCCAGAATTTTAAACTTTCATCAGTAAAACTCATACCTGCCCAAAGCGTAGACAATTTCCATCATTTTGATACCAAGCATGCACGTGTACACCAAAATCGGCAGGCCGGCAGCAAAAAAAGACTTTACACCCTAAAATACACAGAATTACAGTCGTTATTACATTACAACGGAAGTTGTAGTGGGCGTCTGTGTCCACATTTGTTAAGCCCCATCCAGACTATCCAACATCACCCTCAACTTTTGTTGATTCAACAAGAGTCAACTTAAAGTTGAGGGAACAAGTTGAGACGTGTTGAGTAGTTTGGACGGGTTCCTCAACTTCGTTCAACAACACTCAACACTATCCAACACGGTTGAATCGGAAATGTGCATATGTATTTTTGGTCAACAAGTTGAGTGAAGTTGAGGGAAAGTAGCCAATCAGCGGGTGTGTAGAAATAACGTGACCGTCGTAAAAAACACAACCTGGGCAAAATGGCAACAAAAGAGAGAAACTGGTCTCATTATCAGACATCTTCTACGCCGAACATCCATGGCAATAAGCGCAGTCGATAAACCCACGACACGATTCTTCCGGCTGCTCGCCATTGTGTCTCATGCACTGGAGAGAAAATATGAATTTTTCCCTCCAATTTATCGAAAAAAAAAAAACACACCGTTCAACTCACGTCAACAGTGTTGGACAAAGTTGACCCATCTGATTTGTAGTGTGGGCGGGACACTCAACTTACCTCAACAACTTTCATCTTGCTGTTGACTTTTGTTGTGTCAGCAAAAGTTGAGCGATGTTGGATAGTCTGGGCGGGGTTTTAGATCATGGGTGTTGTGTGACTGTTTGATTGCACATCACAAAAGCTGGCGCGTTAATCACATTCCATTAAATGTTTACAATAAATAGAAATGTCCAAAACTTTTGTTCTTAAAAGTATGTCTAATTCCTCATACCCCGGGGCTGTATGCAACGTACACTCATAGTCTTGAAAAAGATCACCACGTTGTACATATGAATAATTGCAATCATAAAGCCCATCTAAGATACATGCAGTCATGACAGCTTGTAAATTTGGATATTAGTTAAATGTATTCGCCTAGAAAATTCCCTGCGTTAGTCCGATTTCTAGGCTAAAAGGTTTGAAATGTAAATTTTTATCCATTTTTATTTTTTCATTGCTATAACTGACACCATTTGACATTGATCAGTTTTATACGAGAGAATATACTTGAACTGTTTTAGAGAGTCAGTTTAATGTTTTTACATTTCAATTTTAAATGCTGATGTCTTTCTTTTCTATACAGCGAATTTCATGATATCAGGTTTGTTCCGTGCATGTCTAAATTTTGATTCCTTCATCCTTCGTTTTAAGAACAAATATGTACTAATTTTTAATTTTTAATGAATTATTACTATTATCATATTCATTGAGTTATTTTTTTTCGAATGATTTTCAACATGATTGGGTACAGCTACGCTTGGCCAGTCTATCAGTAATTGATTCTAACTGTTTTCCATGAACAGGAGACTATTTAAAAAGAGACACTGGGAAAAGCTTTCAGCCCATGTCTCAGTAGACAAAACTGAGCACAATGCACACAATAACAAACTTAACCAATCTGCAGCATGCCGATACATCATTTTACCCTTAGCAGGCAGAAAAAACGTGTCACATATGTTCCACTGGGAGGAGGGAAACAGATGGACAGTAAATGTGTAAATAAAGTTCTGTGAGGCAAGAACAGATACATGTTTGTATGGCCGATTTTTGTGATTCATACATACAAACGTCAATAGTGATTTGAATTATTCTGATGCGACATAAAGGTTAGAGGAGAGGCGCGTACTAGAGTTACACCGCGTGTCAATGAGTTGTTTATCAGGACTTGTCCAGGATATTACTTCGTCTGCCTTGGTAAACATACATGTAGCGAACAGCCGCAAAGATTATTACACTAACCAATCAGCGTTGATCCAATTAGTGGACGACTGTTAATTGACGAATATTCAAGCCGTGTGGGAGAGATGTAGAGGGTTCAGAAGCTCGAACACTACAAAGCAGAATGGCCGTTCACTTCGGTAAGGTTTCCACGAGACGCCAGAGCAGCGTCGGTAGTTTTCATCTTATGTACATGGGAAAGTCTGACGACAAAATGACGTTAGACGCCATTAGAGCTCGCCAGACGTCCGACACGTCTGAAGACAACGTCAACACAGACGTCAACTGGCATATCGACGAAAACGACAGCGGGAAATGCATCGACGAGGAGACAATCTTGCTGAACGTAGGCGGGCAGATTTTTGAGACGTTTGCATCCACGCTGAAACGTTCGGCCAAAATGTGCAAGCTTTCTAACGAAGCCTTTCTGCGTTCCCACTACCGCGTCTCCCACGGGGATTATTTCTTTGACAGAGATCCAGATTCTTTCCGGAGTGTCCTGGAGTTTCTCCGAACGGGTCAGCTTCACGTCCCCACTCACATCTGTGGTCCGGCGATGAAACGGGAGCTTCTGTACTGGGGGATGGACGACGATAGGATCGAACGCTGTTGCTGGGGGTATTACAATACATGGAACAGCCAAAACCATTCTCTGGACGAAATGGAAAAGGACATCAACTCGTCGGGATTAGCGTACAACATCAACGAAGCCACTGCCACCCGATGGCAGATGATAAAAGCACGAGTGTGGAGCTTTTTGGAAGACCCCTCTTCCTCAAAGCCAGCAAAGGTACTATATGATTTAAAGATTTTATGCTCTAATGTTTACCAGCTAATAATTAAATGCTATTTGTGTTTATGATATATTTTTGGTTTGATGCGATCCCTGTGTGCACGAAATATTGATGCACAATCCAGGTTCCTCACTCTATGATTCAGATTCTCAAAAAATGCAAATACCGAAAGACTTTAGAAGATAGAGTTTTGTCAAAATAGGCCTATGTGACAAGATTTGTCAATTTATCCCAGTAGGGAAAACAGCCCGGCGAAAAATGTAGGCGTACTCTTTTCTTCTTTTCTGTGATATGTCAATAATTCCACTAGGTCCACGCATTTAGAGGTCGTGAGGTGGAAACCAGGTGAATAGGCCTATATATGTGTCAAGGCTCTATGGACTTAAGCGACAGAGATTAAAATTTCCAAGCTTCGAAAAATACGTCCACAGAAAAATGGCTGATATTTGAGAATTTTTTTTGTCTGTTAATAAGAATGTACTCGTATATTTAAACAAAAGGTGTTGTTGTAACTAATTCTGTGTGATGTGGTTTAACCCCTCTAAAGGAAGATTCCAATTCGTTCCGCAGGTCTACACGTGGATTTCCATAGTGGTTGTTCTCATTTCCATTTTCACCTTCTGCGCAGAAACTCACCCTGCCTTCCAAGTGAGTCCAGAGGACGACATCCTGGCGGATTATTTCATCACGGATAATGTAGTTAGGAAGGATAACGTGGTTCTTAGTAGCGCTCAAAAGAGTCATCCGACCAACAAGTCAAACCCAGCGAAACATGGAACTATGATCAACTCCACAGAGGGTGAGACGCCCGAGCATTTGGTGCCACACGCGGCGCTCATTATTGTCGACTTCCTCTGCTTGATCTTTTTCACCTTAGAGTTTTTCGTTCGACTGTTTTTCTCTCCACTGAAGAAAAAATTTCTCTCATCTCCGCTCAATATCATCGACATAGTCGCTGTTTTGCCAGACTACGTGGAACTGGTTGTGATCAGCATGGATCCGGACGAACGGAAAGTCTCGTCGTTTGTGGATTTTATTTTCATTCTGCGAATCATTCGCATCCTGAGGGTGTTCCGATTGATCCGCCATGTTCCTGGCTTGTGGATTTTACTATTTACGCTGCGCGCCAGCGTGAACGAGCTGATCCTCATGATGGTGTTTCTCATGATCGGCATGTTGGTGTTCGCCGCGCTCATGTACTTTGCCGAAAGTCATGTCAAGACTGATTTTACTAATATCCCCGTGGGCTTTTGGTGGAGCCTGGTTACCATGACGACGGTTGGCTATGGTGACGTGTATCCGAAAACTGGTGTAGGATATGTCGTTGGTTCCTTGTGTGCCTTGGTTGGGCTCCTCATGCTCGCATTAACTGTTCCAATCATTGTTGGAAACTTTGTTCTGTATTACACACACATTCAGTATATTCTTAATAGGAAAAGTAAAAATGATCTTAACAACACCGAGGAAAATCTTCTTCTTGAGGAAGAAATCTCCTCGGATTTGGAATCAAAAAGCAACAATTGTTGCCCTTGCGCTTGAAATAAAAGACCACATTTGGTAAAACTGTATATAAAAAGTGACTAAAAACGACATTTTTATATAGATTTTTTGAAACCTCATAAATTTCCACTTTTCTTTAATGAGAATCCACCGATCTTCCATGATGAATATTTGCCGCGACGTCATTGTGTTGTGGTTTACGAGTCGTACTTTCGGTATATACAAAATTATCATCACAATTGTGAATTTTATGGTTTGCAAAAGGCAGCCAATGAGAAGCTAAAGCTTGGTCATAAAAATTCGACAGAACAGAACACTATATGCTTCATTCTGTGTGAGTTCCATTATATGACACTCAAATCTACGTCGTTAATTTTTCATCCGTCAGCATATAAGAACTGGGTCCTTCTTCCGAGATATATTTCTTCAGACTGAACAAAATCAGCAGACTGCAATTGGGCTTCGTGACACCCGGTACACTTATCGTCGTCAGCTTCAGATTGTTGGATAGAGCTGAAGACTTTTTGCCCCGGGTAACTACGCAACCCATGGAGATTATCAAGGCGACAAAATACTATGGCCTCATTTCCAACAGCAACAGCTCCAAAAAATGGTGGTCATTCTAAGTTGACTTTATGAGATGTTGTAGAGAATAGTGTAAGCTGTGTGTGGTGATATATAGCATGGTCATACGCGAAGGCTTGGGGATATATATTTATGAAGCTGAAGATGACAATTTTATTACATATCAATGCGCCTATGTAACTTTGACTCTCCCTTTTACTATGGCTACAGTCTCTCCCTCACAACATGGGGAAATTTCTTATTAAAGCAGGACCATAAAGACATAGTGATGTGGCGCCCTTAAGCTCAGAGCACAAAAACTTTTAATTGGAAAACACAATTCTTTTCAAAGTTGATAACTATGTTATTCAACATCAACTATAGCTGTGCCATTTAAAAGATAGTTTTAGCAAGAGTGGTCTATTTTTTTTTACCTTGAGCAAAGATACGAAAGAAAATGATTGTCATATTATATACATACATTTGTATATGTCTGTCTGTGTGTGTGTGTGTTTAAAGCGTGTACTAATAGCTCTATAAGTATGGACAGATATAGTGGAGAACGCAATTTTTCAACCTCTCCCTGAAATCCTACTCTAGCACACTACGATGAAAGAAGCTGCATAACACTTTCTGCTCAGGGAAGATTTGTACAGCCTATTTGTGACTACAAATTACTGGTCTTCTGAACAACACGAAATCCATCAGCATACTCCATTTGCTCTTATGCGTTGCTCAAGATGCGTTAACTACTGCTCACAGATTTGTAACAAAATCGGCGGTGAAAAAGCTCGTAACATTATTTGTAAGTAGGTCAATTAGGCTTTTTGATCGATGCTTTGCTGTTTTGAAACATGCCACTATAATCTTTTGCAAGATCGGTACAAATAACATATTGCATTTCACCTTGCATAAGAGCATTGTTTAATACATGTATATATCATCTATGAAGAAACCCTGAAAACATTTTCTTTGTGCCAATGTGTATGAGGAAAGTAAAAGTTATATGACAAAATGTATCCTGGTATGTCATTTTGTGGATAACATTGACAATATAGGGGGATTACAAGCTTCCTTGAGCTCAAGATAAAATATTAAAACTATTGCAACCCCAACTGTATTTGAAAGTATTTGTTTTTATATGAAAAATGTTTAAATATACATCATATACACATCGAAAGAAACCCCAGCTCTCAACGCCGGTCATGTTAAATTTGGAGTTAAAATTGCAAGATCTACGAAGAACGTGTTGAACTTAAGCTTCTTCACTTGAGTTTCTTAATTTGTGTTCTATTCAGATTTGCTGTATTGTATAAAGATTGATCCATCTTGTTTCGCCCTGACAGTTGACAAACATGGAAATAGTAGAATTAAAATACATCAGTACTATTTGACTGGCACTATCACATGACAAGCACTCGACGCAAGTCTGCATGCATGTACTGTAATCATATCTTAAGGCAAAACCTCCTTGTATCACAATGACGAGGAGCGTGAAGACACAGACAGTTGTACACATATACACCACGTTCACTGATGCTATTTTTGTGACATCAGCCTCTGGCCGTGGCCTTTCTACTCACAGTGTCCCATTTGACTTAATGAATAACTAATAACCTGCAATTACACGTCCGGTATAATTTATGAAGTTAGTCTGTCACGCATAATGAGTACAGATAAGGGTAGATATAAAGAGGTAGCTCAGCAGTTAGATCTGAGGTTTGTTCCATTCTTCGCAGCTTAGCTTTCAGAAATACAAACTATGGAAATTAATATGGGCCGTACGTGGGAAGGTCTGTCAGCAACCTGCGGATGGTCGTGGGTCTCACCCGGTTTCCTCACACCATAATGCTGGCCGCCGTCGTATAAGTGAAATATTCTTGAGTACGGCGTAAAATACTAATCAAATAAATAAATAAATACTAATCTGAGAATATGGCCAACCGATCTGAGCTACTCAGTAGTACAGAGCTGTCGTTGTGCACCATCCACTCAGTGTAATTTAGAATGCACCTAACTTCCAGTTTTTGAGATTCTCCTCTTCATGTTATGTAGACAAGTGGGGTAATAAAATATATTTTGAGTTCAAAGCAATAAAGTTTATTTTAATTGAAATCATTGCGGTTAGTATTTTACAATCAACCGCGGTGATTTTGATTGACTGTCAAAGTGAGCATTTGACTAAAGAGTTATTTTATATACTTCATATAAGACAAGACGGAATTATCGTCAGTTAAAATCTGTATATATATTTGCACGCTGGGTTGCTTTGGGTGTTCGTGGTATGCGTACAGCACAGGTCATATGAAGAGCTAATCCTTGTAATTATGACTTCCACGGAGCAATCATTGTAACCAGACACATCATCGTATGGTTTAGCACACAGGGCCCTATGTATTGCTCATGTTATTCCGTTATTGCCTTGGGCAATGATGATGCAACGAATTGCCGCTTATATAAGTTCACCCTAACTTCCAAGGCAACCCATTAGCTTAAAGGTGGAGAAAACATAAAAATGACATAAACTTCAGATGAAAGAGTGCGAAAAGTTATTCCTAAACTTGGTTTTCAATATTTTTCCCGATTTTTCCTTAAAGGAGAAGAAAATTTAAATATTAATCAAATACCATTGAAAAGAGTATGCTTTTCCCAGCAGGTGCATGCCATAAAAAAATTTTAATATGTACCTCAAGTTGATAAATTATAAATAAAGTCAACGCCAACATCCGCTGTTGGCAACTCCATTTTGCCTAAGGACTAGTCCTGAAGTCTTCCGTGTTCAGAGAACTGCCGTCGGAAACTGCCGAAGTGCAGTTTCTACATTTCCGGTAATACTCTTCTTCCCAGAAGGTAGCAAACAGTACAGTTCGTTTTCCGCTTGACGATCGGGAAACCGGAATGTTGCACTTAAATTCCGAGTTTACACAAACATGCCGGCAGTCTTAACAACACTCACTGGATGAGAGGCAACACACCCCCAGCATAAATTACAGGGTGTTAAAGATGGAGGACGCCATGGACTCGGCGATTCATGCCAGCTTTGCCGTTTTCAGGCTTTCCGTGTATGGCGAGGAAAAATCGCAAAATTATGCAGCAGGCACCACCAGATAGATAAAAATTTGCTGTTTTCAGCCTATAGTGTCATGTTTTTAGGTTTTTTTCTCCTTTAAGGAGAAAAAGACACTTGAAAATAATTTTTGTATGGTGGGAATTTGGGACCACCGTTTGGTATTTGTAGTCTTTGTTTATGTCATAAATGAGGATGTAACACAGGCTTAGTAAATATTTTTGCACTAGAATTTGTTCTTTTCAGCTAGCAAATGTATGAACCTCAATTTGGATATTTACATATTTAATATGTTGATAAACATTATCATAATTTAGGTTAAATGCATCTGTTATGCATCGATATAAACAACAAATTTACATTCTAATAGATTTATTGGACAAGCATCACATCCTTATTTAGAACATTATTATGCAACAACGGTAAATGCCAAAAGTTCCAAATACCCACCATACAAAAATATATTCAAATACCTTTTTCTCTTGAAAAAAAAATATATTAAAGATCATTTTTTGACGCTCTTTTCATCTGTTTTCTTCTCCTTTAAGACATATATGTCGTCATGGCTGTTACAATCATGGTAGTTTGATGGCAGTTCGTTGGCTAAGGATTAATAGTAACAGATCTGAGCAAACTTATATTGCAAGCGACAGCAACGACCAAAAATCTTCCATTAAATCTGTTCACTGAGAGATGGTGGATTGCATTTTTGTTGATCTAAGGTGTTAATCCGTTCATAATGATGAATTAATCCGTACTCGGAAACGGATTAATCCGTCAGACAAACGAAATTGCAATCCGTCATCCTTCAGGGAATGGATATAAAAGAAAAATGTTTCGAACCAGTGGAGTCTATTCAACTAGAGGAACAATCGTTGCGTACATGTAGTTTGACGAAGATTAAAGTGTCGTCGAAGATGTTCCCGTACAGACAGAAACCTGTTTCTTGAAAAATGAAAGAAGCTTCAACAGTAAAATTGCATCACGTAAATGAGCGAACCCAATAAAACAATGATCTAGAAACTTCACGTGGCGCTGAAACGTGTTCCATCAGTTATGAAGCCCCTGTAATGTCATGCTGTTTGTCCCATTATTGGATGGCATTGTAACTGTTATGTCATAACCTTTGTTCCTACCGTTGATTCATCGCACGGATATGCGGCATGTTTCAAAGGGAGGTACCATTCGTGACTCGTGACTGAAAAACTTTTAAGTGCGACGTTAAACCCCAAGCACTCACTCCAGTCGTGACTCTTGGGACTAACATCGGAAGGGTTGGGTAAATATACCATATTTTGTGGTATATTAAGCAGAGTAGTGCTGTGTGTGTGATTGGTTATATTCTAGCTTAAAAGTGGCCAGAAAACAGAAAAAAAAGTGATTAGCGCCATCTGACGTCAAGGGGAGGAAATCAGCCAGCACTGATCGTGACCCGAGTGCTGACCTGGGTATTGTGACGCCATCAGCTCTGTGAAAAGGTCAACGTGCGAACGACTGCAAAGCGTCATAATGCTAGCAGCGTTATCGCGTTGCACTTGCGCGCGGCATCATTTGTGACGTCAGTATGTTTCCCTGGTGTTTGGCTAACAATTAAGCGGAGCGGACGTTTGAACGGCGACCGCCATTTTGCGCGGAGAAACAAGCCCAAGAATCACTATCATCGCCGTTCATAGTAGAAAAAGGAACATATACAGGTATAGACCCATGGACGCTGCGTGCAAAATAAGTATCCATTTAAACAGCACTGTGATCAGTAATTAGCAAGACCGAAATTAACCCGGCATGGAGTGGTCCAATCTTCCGACTGTCCCATTGGTGCGGATATTTTCCTTCCTGTCTGACTACGACAGGTCTAACATGTCGCTGGCATGCAAATCGTGGCATCAGGGCTACCAGGACCCATTGTTATGGAAGAGACGGAAGTGGGTTCTGTCTGGGTACGAGGTGCCGTGTGTCGGAAGACGGGCGTGTCATTTCGCCAGGTATCTCGGTCACCATCTGCGCTACCTGACAATAAAGTGTGACCGATGTTCCTTCAATGTCTACCAAAGCTACCATGAGGCTATTCAGTCCTTACTTAAGGAGCTTCACCACAAGGCCAAGCTGAAGGAATTTCGCCTGACGGGACTGAGGGCAGAGAGCTACTGCTACTCCTACAAAGATCTTCTAGACACCTTCGTGGACACCATCGTCAAGTTTCTGAGAAGTCAGAAAAGCTTGGAAGTTGTCGACGTGTCGCAAGCACAGTTTTTCTATCCTGAAGGCTGTCGTGTTTTGGAAGCTATTGGGCACGCTTGTGGAAAGACACTGCGTTTCTTGCAAATGGACTCGGTATTTCATCCGAATTCTGCCACGCCGTCATCTGCTCTTAACCGCTACCGACGAGCTATGGGCAGCTTCAAGAATCTACGTTATCTAGCATTCAACTACAGAGGTCTATCGGATGAAGTCTTACAAACTTTTACCGTCAATCTTCAAGACAAACTGAAATGTTTGAAAGTTATTATAGACAAAAGTCCAGTTCTGACAGGTGTCATTGTGTCCCCTAGCTCGTGGCAAGCATTACGCAGAGCATGCCCGAGGCTTCAGGTCAAGATATTCATCCGTGGGTTCGGGCACACCAGCGAAATAGTTCCAATTCTCGCGCCGGAAATCCCGCTTCATGAACTATTTATATACACAGGTCTTCGCTATCAGGCGGAGTGGAGATTGCAGACTACGTTACAACACATCGCCAATTCTTATCCACAGTCTTTGGGTAAGGGTGTGCTATTCCAACCTATCGCATGGCTATAGCTACGGCATGGAGATAGGATCCATGGTTTTTAAGATGATCTTAGCCTAAGTGGGCTTTTAAAAGTAAATCCAAGTGGTGGACAATTTTCACAAGGCTTATGTAGCTAATGGTTCTAATATATGTTAGGTTACTAACATTAGGTTTCTGGCCTATCAGTTAGGCCCATCTTTAAGTATTTCATGTGATCAGAAATGGACCTATAGAGGAGAGAGCTCTACAATGAAGTTTCACAAGCAATGACTTATCCTAGGATTTTCTCGTATACTTATGTTTCATAAATCCTTTCAAAATTTTATAACCTAAACATGCAGCATCGTTCCGAAATTGCCGAAAATGATCGAGAAAATGGGTTTAGCAATGTTTGTTAAGCTGCCCCCTCAATTGTAACACGTGACAAAATATTTTAACAAGCCATATAAAGTGTTCAACTCTCCTCTTCCAGAAATATGTCATTTTAAGTTGGATAACAGCGGGGAGTTGGTGGACGAAGACCTAATCCGAATGGTGGCACAGTGTAAGAGGTTGAAGGAGATAACAGTAAACGCTGTTTTCGAATTGGCCTTCGCTGACACCATATGCACTCTGCAGGAACGTAATGAAATCAGTAAGTGTCATAACTGAGTGCACGTCATACTTATTATGTCATATGTTTTTTTCATAGTATCTAGTATGTGTTTTATGCGCTTAGGCCTACCCATATCTATAACCAGGGGGCGGGCATGTCGGTAAGGATTTAATGGGAGTAGGGTAGGGAGCGGTGATTAATGGCTTTGCATATCATAAGTGATATTCAACATATTTCACGAATAAATGACTGAAGTTTGGTAAAGGTTGAATCTATGTAGCACGGGCGTTTTTGAACAGAGCTCTATATAGTCGAGCTCACTACACCTCAATCCGCCATTTCTACCTTGTCCGTCGACTTAACCTTGAGATAACCAATGCTCTTATAAACCTTCAAGACTTATCAATGCTCTTATAGACCTTCAAGACTTATCAAGAATCAATGCTCTTATAAACATTCAAGACTTATCAAGAATCAATGCTCTTATAAACCTTCGAGACTGACCAAGATTTTCTACACACCTTGCGAACTTGTATCAAAACGAGGCTGAAAGTTTCAGGGCCAGTAAAAGCGGAAAAACATTCGATTAATGATTTATGTTTCATTATATACTCACTTTTGTTGCTGAATTGGTTCGTGTCGCAAATAATAATTTTATTTATTTATTTATTTATTTTTAAACAGATCTGAGAAAGTTCCACGTGGCAAACCAGCATTTGACCACTGAAAACAAACAGCAGTTGAAGGACATCTTCAGGCGAAAATTTCGCAGAATGATTGTTACGCGAGATCTGGATTTTGAGGTGGACAGCGCGCTGGCCTTGTGGGACGGGCCAACATTAATGATACCTCTTCATCCCGTGGGTATTCTCAACATCCATCCCAATGGGGCCAATGGGCACGTGGTGTGACTTTATATGACTGTGCTATGCGGGTTTTGTTTTTTCGGATTGGTTGCAAATCGGTACAATAGCGATTTGATGGAATTACGCTATCTGACTATTATGTTACAAGGATTCAGTGCGTGGCCAATATAACGAACACCATTTATCCTGAACAGATAAAGTTGCTTTGTTTATTTTTCTTTTGTGAAGTCTCAACGGAAATTGACCGTAAGTTCCAAATTAAGGCTAAGCATTTACGCAAAACATCTTTTGGAATGGCGAATACCAGCCATGCGTGTATGTCAGTTAGTCTTGAATTATGATTATGATGGGTCTGACAAATTATGAAATTAATGTTCAAAGCGTCTTGGTTTGCATTCATGTATTATATAAATGATTGCTGTTGTCGCTAAAGATATGTCTCTCGGTTTTGTTTTTAGCTGTACAGATGAATTTTATCCTGTAGCTGTCTTTTAATTTGAGTAATCCATTACACTGACGCATGGGGAAACAGAGGCTGTTTAACACAGTGTTTGTTACAGATTTATTAATTAATTTTATTTGATTAGTATATTTAGATCCCGTTTACTCAAAATTTTGCCCTGTATAACGTAGCTCAGGTTTCTGGGTGGGTACAACCAGCGGGATTGAGCCCTTGGGAAGTCAGCATCGCAGTGGGGAATTTCACACAACTGCTCACTCCCAAATCCTCAGCGGCAGTCGGTTTCGAACCACGGTATCAGTCTTGTATCATTTTGTGCCAACCACAGCTGGCTAGCACATTTCTGATTAATAATGTAATCTTTATTGAAAGTTCAGTGAAATGTGATTTTCTTTGAGTCGTAGCTTTACAATTAACACAACAATTAGTGACAGTATACCGTGACTAACTATAAAATGAACAATGTATATATTAAACAGAGACCCCTTAAGCATCACCCACATGGTGCAATTCGTCAAAACGGAATTTCGCTTGTGACTATAATCGTTGAAAAAAAAATGCTCCAGCTTTTCGATCTGTAGCTATTAACAACCATACAGCATTGATTCGGAACAATACACGACCATCCCAACATCTTCAACGATAAAAGAATGTATTCTGCTGCGGTCTAAGGTAACCAGGACACAAGTTTACCCAACCATTTATGGGGAGTACACCATTGTCTTTATCTTAAGATGGTAATTATGGCCTTCAGTTCCGAATGTCTTATAATATAGAAACATAATATATAGGTAGCGATTGACTAGCATGGGAAAACAAAGCAATCAGACCTGAATTTTATTTCACGGAATCCCAAACACGTTGGTGTGATAAACGTCAGGAATATCCTGTGATGGAAAAAGCTCAGATCTCTAAATCCTGAAGGGTTGACGTGGATATGATTAATTCCCGTCCCTGGAAGCACAAGCCATGCAGGGCATCTCACTGCATACGTGTACCCTCCTACGGCAGAGTATTATACTGAAACTACAGTAAATCTAACTTGTTATTCATAGACAGGGAGCATGGCTAATCGCCATCCAGTTCAGATATATAAAGCAAAGTCCTATATACATCCAAGTGCATGCCTATTTCCATGATCCACTAGCAGAGTTTGCGGTAAACCAACGGGAAAGACATTCTGAATATCGAATTGTGTAATCCAGAAAAACGACAATTACTAAATATTAGTCACTTTTTAAAATTATATAAACCAGTCTGATAAATATTCAGCTCAGGGAACTATGTCATTTCTGACAATAAGAGGAGTAATGCATGCATATTTACGGTAAGGTTTGGAAGTCAGCTACCTGCTACTTTGGGGTAAAGTCTCGGTGGCCTAATGGTTAGAGTGTCCGCCACGACGTCGGGAGACCTGGGATCAAACCCACATAGCAGATTTTAAAAAAATTGCTGCCTCGCTTGGCGCTCAGCACACTGACGTTAGGAAACAGGACTGACTGACTGACTGGGTGGGGTGTCAGTATAGATCGGGTGGGCTGTCATGTCTGGTGTCTTCGGCATGACACTTCAGGGGCGGCATAGTTCTGGATCATGTTCCCAGTTTAGCTTCAACATTTCTGAAAGCTACGGTGGCCCATACACGACATTTTCCATTTTTTTTTAACTTTTGTAACTTTTCACCTTTTCACCCAGGTGGAAACTCATGTGATATCAAATGCCTCGTTCTGGTTAAAAAAAAATGCCGGAAAATCGTGTTCATCAGGTGTGTCTTGTGACAACCATGTGACTTGCCTCATTCACGCCTTTCTCTGTCCTTACATGTTGTAGTCATCATCATTCTGCCCACGGAAGCGAAAACGAGGCTTCTTGCATCACGTGAGTTTACACCTAGGTGAAAACCTTTTAAAAAGTTACAAAAGATCAGAAAAAAAGGAAAATGACGTATATGAGCCCCCGTAGAAAGCTAAGGTGGGAAGAATGAAACAGCTCTCAGATCCAGTGGCGACATGGTCTCGCCCTGCTCCAAGAAGACTCAGTATGTTTACGCACCTAATGACTCCTCGTCGCCATATGAGAGGAAAGGCGTTAAGTACGATGTTAAACCCCAAGCATTCATTGATTCCTACTTTGGAAGTCCTGTTAGTCGAGTGGTCTAGACGGTTGATGGTTACTAGCTATTTGGTGCCTGGCTAGTAAGTCGCTGGTTCGAAACCCGGAGTGATCTGAACTGTCAAGTACAAAGTCCAAAGTCCAAGCCTAGCAACGTCAAGGGGACGTCACTCGCAGCCTCATCACCACCTGTCTCCTTGTGTCCTCTCGCCCAGAATTTCAAACTTTCAGCATTAAAACTCATACCCGCCCAAAGCTTAGACAATTTCCATCATTTTGATACCAAGCATGCACGTGTACACCAAAAACGGCAGGCTGGCAGCAAAAAAAGACTTTACACTCTAAAATACACAGAACTACAATCGTTATTACATTACAAGGGAAGTTGTAGTGGGGGGTATGTGTCCATTATGGCCTCTGTGTTCCAGGTAAGGTATGAGATTGCTGAATGTTGACCAGTACCTTGAAGCTTTCTAACGAGTAAAAACGGATGCCTGTCCTGGAGCTACAGGGCAGGAAGCAGTTAGAATTGACGGCGTGCTTGTAGTTTTGCTCGGGGTAGCAAGAGAAAAAGGAAATTGGTCTGCTGATATTTGTAGGACAGCCAGTGTCCACGCTGCAGACAACCCAAAGCAGGCATGATGAGAGTTTGCTAGCTCTGAATGTCAGGATGGTTAGTGCTCTTGTTGATGGTCAACTCTTCAGCTGGGGAGAATGTTTGTCACTGGGTTAGACATGTCAACCCAGAGTGCCGCTGTGGTATTTTGTGCTCCACGCACGTTGATACAGCTGTAAGTGTGTAGAGGTTTACTGCATGATTACATGTACCAATACTGTCATGCCGCCCACACACTGCGCGCGCAGTCATTAACATAGCATGCTGATTGTCCATTGGTTTTATTATACCGGCAACATGTCCAGTGATGCAGATTTTGATGAAAATCAAGCTACAATGTATGAACACTGACCAACAATGAGGGTAGTCCTATTAGTCTATCAAAGACCAAACATAATAACCAGCTGTTATGGCACCTTAGAGATTAACCGTTGAAAAAGCATAACCTTTTGCTGGAAGTGTATATCAGTTTCATCTGTATTTTCATTAAAAACATAAAGATAGGGCTGAAGAGCTTGAATGGCTTGTTCTCAAGGAAGCCAATCAAAATGTTCTCCCCTTGTTGTACATCCACTTCACTACACCTGACAAAGCTGACACAAACTACAAACGAACGCTTTGTGCCAAACTACTCCCAACGTCCGCTTCTATAAAGGTGCCCTTATATACGATTGTTTTACATTTTAGTTTTTTCATGTGTTTAATTGACTGTTGTAAACCCTGTACTCAAGAATTTTGTCGTTACCCTACGGTGCTTTACGGATGGAAGAAACTGGAATGTCTGACGTTAACTACCAAGCCAATGGTAAACTACAGGGCACATTATTGACGAACTTTCCCATGAGTATTTTATTTATTCATTTATTTGTGTTTTACGCAACACTCAAGAATATTTCATTTATACGATGGCGACCAGCATTATAGTGGGAGGAAACCAGGCAGAGCCTGGGGAGAATCCATGACCATCTGCAGGTTGCTGGAGACCTTCATACTTACAGCCAGAGAGGAAGCCAGCATGAGCTGGGCTTGAACTCACAGCGACCGCATTGGTGAGATGCTCCTGGGTCATTACGCTGCGCTAGCCGACTGAGCTTCCCATGAGTAACAAATAGATAAAAACACCATACTGATGAAACGCAAGTGGTCCTCCACAAATGTTAGACTGTGCAAGGCGTCATAAGCGTCATTGACCGCAGATTGTTAAAGCATATTCCAGATTTCTAGCACTGTTTTATTAAACCAGCCCTTCTGGTGCAGGAACAATTAACTTACTGGATCATAGATGATCCTATGGTCATAAAACTGGAATTCCACAAAGAACAATTTAGATTTTGGTATCTGTTTTATTTGACTGGTATTTTACAATACACTGAGTGTACAAAAAGGCTGTGGAGAAAAACTGACCATGCTGTATGCATGTTTATGCTACAAACTTTTATCAAAACAGAATAAAAAAAACAGCAGGCAGTATTGCACAGATTAAATCAAAAATTCTTTGTCCAGGTTGATGTGACATAAAATCTCCTAGTGGATTTATAATACATACATACCAATATCATCACCTAATGACTGTGCACTTCAGATATACTACATAGAATAGCTACGTAAACCTTCCAACATTGTTGCTCATTCAAACGGTACTGCTTGAAAGAGCCAGTCCAATGCCAAGATAATGAAGGTATCACACATAGGTGGTCCCACCATCTTTCGTCTTAAAAACAGGACCGTGCTTCACAGGAAGATGTGGGAGATTTGGTTCGCCTATTCGCAGCAATCTTGATTACGATTGGTCGACTGTTTGTTCACTGGAAAGACGTATCTGTACATTTATCTCACATGGCACCATTTACAATCATTGATTTATTTAATTGGTGTTTAATGTAATACTCAAGAAAGTTTCACTTGAAGGACAGTATGAGTTGAGAAAACCTGAGTGCCCGGAGTAAACCACTGCTCTTCTCCAAGTACGCAAAAATCCTTGGCCGTTTTCTCACATTTGCTTGACATTATGTAGAAACTACTTCCCACGCCTCAACCAAATCCAGCAGTCTGGACATCAGCTCAGTCTGAACCTGATTTACATCCAGTAAATACAAGCATGTGCCTCCAACTACAATCCACACAAACTGGTGCTTATATGAAGCCTTAAATAATGTGAATTGTCTTTGAGATCTGTGACTGAAGTTGAAAGAACCCTCTGGAACCATTCATTCTGTTCACATTTTCCTGGTAATAAATGTTTCTGTGGGCAGAGGCCGTGGAATTATTTCCAAAGTCGTGGTAGGCGCTACTCCGGTACAGCAGCCCATTGTGGGTGAAGTTGGTCTCATTCGTTTATTAGTTCAGCCATCACTCCTCATCTCCCTAGTGTAGTCACCCACCAAAATATGATAATTCCTCTTTGAAGAATTGGCCAAATTTTAAGGCCACCTGTATCTGTGCCAGTTATGTACAGAATCACTGGACAGTTTATAACTGGCCAATGAAATGGTCACTCCCACTTTCATCTCTCTCAGCCAATCCCATTGTTACGTCTGAATATTTTGCCCAATTTTACTGGACCACCAGCACCATACTCAAGAATCAAACAGTTATGGAACATTACAGCAAGGAACTTTGCCTTGGACATGTACCAGTCATCTGCTATCACAGAGGGTCATACTTTTTCACTTTTCTTCTTGCTAAGTCACTTAAGTCTCATCCTTTTACCATGTTCACATTCCCTTTCTTGGTCATAGTTATTAATTTTAGAGACTTTAGAACCTGAAATAAAACAAAAATGTTTTAAGTGGGTATGAAGTTGGCATTCTGGATCTTAAGTACTTATTCAATGGTGACAAAATGCACAGATATTTTCATTTCCATAAATAGTCTCTACAACAGACCATATGAACATCTTTAGCTGTCAAAAATGGCATGCTTTTTTTTCAAATGGAACACGACGCAATCAGTTTTAGCCAATGAGCACTCTTGTATAAAAACCTAGGCAAATGAACAAAAATTTTCAATGATTAAACTGATGGCGTATCCTCATTAATATTCATAACTTACAGAGAAGCAGTATCAAGGACCCAACATAAAATGAAAATTTGCAGTGAAGCTGACCTTATTCTGGCGAGAAATTGATTTATTTATTTGATTGGTGTTTTATGCCATACTCAAGAACATTTCACTTATACTACGGCAGTCAGCATCATGGTGGGTGGAAACCGGACACAGCACGGGAGAAACCCACCTACCCATCCACAGGTAGCTGGCAGATCTTCCCAATTACGGCCGGAGAGGAAGCCAGCATGAGCTGGACTTGAACTCACAGCGACCGGCGAGAAATTGATGATCAAACATCTCTACACATATATCTATCAAAAACAGTGTCTACAAGGTTACGTCTGAGATGTGCTTCGTTATTCCCAGAATGACATTCAGAAATACATCTGTACTCTTCCATTTATTAACACAAAAACTACGTATTTCCGAGTATGCTGTTTTGAGTAACATGTGAAATCTTGTTTTTAATCTGCCGATGACCTGGTCAGGTATTATATATAAAATCATCACACTTTCTGGCACTGTCAAAGTAGGTACAATAACAATATTTGCTACGGGTTAAGATAGAGTGATTGCTTCCACAGGTCTATCCAGATTCTGTTCATTATCTATCACCATATAGAAACTTGCACACTTTCCAGATGAAGAGGTAGACAGAAAAATAGAGATATCTGCAGGAGAATTCCCCCCAAAATAAAGAGGGCTAGCTGATTAATGACTATTCTCTGTAGTATAATTATAGTATAATCTACATGTACAGGTACATGTCAATCATTTCCCTCTGCAATAACAGGAGGTGCTATGTGACAACATTTTTCCTTCAACTATAACTGAAGGTGTCCCATGGTGTAACTCAAGATCATTTCCGTCAGCTATACATAAATGTGTTCTTGTATAATGTAAGTTAACGAACTCACCTTTAACTTTGCCTCTCCTGTTGCACCAGTAACCTTTAACCCCATTTTGTGCATGTCCTGTGTGCTAAGGTCTTCACTGAAATCCAATGCAATAAAACCATGAAGACAAAACTTAATCCAGTTTGGTGTGTGCCCATTTGACATTTTCTCCTGAAAATTCTGTTTCTGTGTGAAAATGAAACATTTTGTGACAATTTAGGAGGACTTTTCATGACCCATCATAAAGGTTTCCCTGTTTTACTGACAGAGTGTAGTTTAATAGTTTAAGACATTCAATAAATAAAAATTCAGCAGGAATTTTTCTTGAATTTCATGTTAGACTGCATGAAATAATATGCAAATGCTGACATTCAATACAGGAAGCTCCTCTGACAAATAATGCATGCATAAAGCCAGCCACATAATATACAACAATCTAGTGATATGCTATACCTGTTCCCTTCATCAATGAAATGCTGCCACAATCTCTGATATGTCTACAAAAGAAAAAGAATTTAAAAAAAGAATTATTGACCCTTTCACTGACAAACATGGAGAAACAATTCCATACATGATATATACTGACTTGCAATTATCATTTCAGGTATCAGGGCATAATCTACCTATAGAACAGGGGCTGACACTTGGCCCCATTCCCAATGGTTTGCATCTCAATTTGCAGCCTGGAATGTCCTAAATCAGGGATTGATTTCTCAAAATGTACACTTTTAAGACATACACAAGACTAAGACTGAAGACTGTCACAATTTCCCATCATCTCTGGACACTGATTTCATGCTCGCCACATCCACAACTCCCCAAGTGCCACACACACACATCCACACAATTAAAGGATTTGTGTCCAGATTTACCTACTGGTTCTAATTATACAGATTATAACCTGTTTATACAGTATAGTATCGAGAGGGCTTCTGAGAAACATAAAAATGACTTTAAATCCATCGAAAACAACAGATTAACTGCCCTAGCCGATCTCCAGCTGGCCGCCCGGTACAGTGATGCGGCTCAGTGGATGACGTCACCTGTGGCCCAACCAAGCCTAGCTGGACTATATCACCTGGAAATTTGTGTCAAAAGGATGTCATTTTCGAGATGAATTCCATCTATACATGTGTAAACATACTGCCATGTCAATTTGAACCCATACTGGATGACGTTTAAAGTTTTGACATCTCTGGCCAGGCCTCAGAGTTTTCCGACTTTGATCTTTTTCCGGGCATTTCCAACTGCACTGGCAATACTTACTGGTAAGCTATAGCTTTATCCTGTGATACACTGTACATTTCATGTGTTTATCTTAAGATTTAATATTTCATTACATTTCTTTCCCTCTGCCCACTTCACAATAATTATCATTCTACTCCTCGAGGGATTGTCAATTCATACCTATGTCCAATGACAATGATCAGTACATGTTATTTTCATCATTCCAAATAGCCTATGCCTACAGGGGCATATACATGTACATGTAATCCTGTACAACATATATAAATGTATGATGCAGACGCTGCCGTTAGTAGTACAAAGATAAACTATCTATCAATTTTCAGTTCAGTTAATAGTATTTATGAATACTGTTGTGGAAGGTGCAGTTGTGGAAATTCAGCTGTATTCCTCTCATATCTTTCAGCTGTTAAATGACGAGAGCAGATACCGCCCTTTTTGGTGGGTACAAAATCTTTCCATCGTTGCAGTAAATCCACGCCTCCCTGTGGGCCAAATCGTCTGGAAACTTGAAATAACTGATTCCAGGGTTCTTGGACAACCTGTTTTTACAACTGCATGCAGAAAAGCAAACCATTTCATGGAGAAATGCGATATGCTGATTAACACTGAAGTAAATGTGGAAGCTCTGACAGATCGTAAAGGTCGGACTTGTATGACATAGTTCGGCGAAAAGTACCGAGCGTTGGCGGAAAAAACGCATCAAATCAGCCTCATTATGTAATGATTTTAAGTGCCACATTACTCACATTAATATACCCTTTTTTCAATATTTTTTTCACACCCAATTTAACAGTATATACAGGGGTAGCTAGTTAAGAATAAATAATAAATCTGGACATTCATCCTTTAACAATAATCAATGTTTAGGACTAAAACCCCTGATCCTGCACATAAGAAAGAAATCAAGAACTCACGTGATTGACATCCACTAGTCTGACTCTGCCACGCACCAAACTAGACACAGACTCAAATTCCTCCTGGGTCACCTCGATACACTCTGCGCTGTCCTTGCGTCGCTCTGACAGGGAAAGTTCAAACACAGACGCCACAGCTGATTTTCCTAAGGAATTAGGTCATATTTCCTTTAACATTTTCATTTGTAAACAAAAATTCATTTAATTCAGTAAAGAGGTTTTTTTGGCAAAAAATCCATATCTACCAATCAAATTTTTGATATTAACCGATTCAAGCTCAACTAATTGCCTTTCTTAAACAGTAATTTATCCCTACAGGAAAGTATGATAGCTGTACTTTCCTAAAGCATATCTTGGCCAAGTTGCTATACATAAAAAATAAGAACTAAACCATACCTCCTTTGCTACGGGAGTACTTCGTATCTCCACTCGCTGCCACCACTAAACACAGAAGTCGTTTATTATGTAACACTAATGCAACCGTTTAAGTGGGAAAAAGATTTCGAAACTGTGCATTCCTGAATAACAAAGTTGCCGGCACTTCCCGCCTCATCCTTTCTTATCCAAGAACATACAGTTACTCAGCCTTTATCCTCACCAGAAAATATCAGACTAGTACCTGTATTATTTATAGTGCTTAATAAAATGATTCTAAATTTTGGACAAGACATGAAGTGCCCCATATTGTAAGTTTACAAACTTCATCACCAATTTTGATTGGACACAAACAAGGTTGATATTTTTTGAAAGGTAAGTATTTGGGTTATTCTTAAACAGCAATAATTAAAATGGATTTGCGCTCATGGACTTTTTGCCAAAAATTTCTGGCATAGTCCCTATAATTGATGTTTTACTTACTTATTTACTTCAGGTTTTACATTGCATTCTTGAATATTTCAATATTTATATAATGGCGGCCAGGATTATGGGTGGGGGAAACTGACCAAAGCCTGATGTATAATCATAACTGAGCGAGTAGACAGGCCAATGGGCTTAAAGATGAACAATGCTGTCAGGGATCTCAGGGGTTCATAGGTCAAGTCATTTTTCCACATACCAACCACCACTCTTCAACCTGAGATAAAATTAAGTTTTTTTTGTTTTTGTTTTGACAAAAACTGAATATAATACATGATACTACAAACTGATAATCGCACACAGTACAGTAATTGTAACATGTATTTTAGGGTCCCAATCCAATGAAGTGTGGAGA
The DNA here is from genome assembly GCF_032854445.1 of Liolophura sinensis. Lineage (NCBI taxonomy): Eukaryota > Metazoa > Mollusca > Polyplacophora > Chitonida > Chitonidae > Liolophura > Liolophura sinensis. The sequence goes on from NC_088304.1 coordinate 16,333,084, forward strand.
CCTGCCCTTAAAACTAACAACCCATAATATTAAAATAGACTGACTGAAATTCACAACATGAGCCACTGGTCTTTACATCACTTTTAAACAGTATTTCAGTCATGAATCAAGGTACAATGTGCATTTATGATTTCGGAAATATGTTGCTGTCAGTCCCAATGTGTCAAGAATGGTGATATTTGAGAAAATTAAAAATCATGCAGCACCTTTCACATATACAAGAGACTAATGGTGCATCTAGATGATGCCGTGCATTATCTAAATTCTCTTGAAATATTAGTCACTGCTTATTCAAACTGAATACTTACGACCAGTTGAATTTTATTCAATCGAAGGACCGAATACCGGCCTGTCCAGACAACTTGTACAAACCCCTGATCATGTGTATATGAAAATGGCTCAGCAAACATAACTACCCAATCCCACCTGTTGTTTGTGAGGCCTCTGCAGGCTGCTCATTGCTGTGAGCTTGATGGCCATGTTCAACAGTTGTCTCCATTCTTGCAGAGTTGTCTCCCCATGTAGGAGATGGCAGAGGTAATTTTACTCCCAGGAGTTTCTCCAATGCAGCAAAGTCTGGTGGTTCCCCATTTTCCTACAAATACGACACAAATGAATGGACAAATGAGATTAAGCTCACCCTTGACAAATTTGCTGAGGGTGCTGATGATAGACCACCATGCAGATGAACAGGAAACTTAAATTTGGTAGGGGCGGGGCCTCCGTGGCTCAGTTGGTTAGCGCGCTAGCGCAGCGTAATGACCCAGGAGTCTCTCACCAATGCGGTTGCTGTAAGTTAAAGTCCAGCGCATGCTGGCTTCCTCTCCAGTCGTACGTGGGAAGGTCTGGCAGCAACCTGTGGATGGTTGTGGGTTTCCCGCGGGCTCTGCCCCATCTCCACCCACTATAATGCTGGCTGCTGTTGTATAAGTCAAATATTCTTGAGTACGGCGAGTAACACCAATCAAATAAATTTGGTAGGTCGTATGTGGGAAGGTCTGACAGCATGCTGCAGTGAGTCTTGGGCTTCCCTCACACTCCGCTTAGTCCCCTCCCACCATAATGCTCGGCACCATCATATAGTTGAAATATTCTTGAGTGTGGCGTAAAACTTCAATCAAATAAATAAAACAATTTGTTAGCAAGGGTCCCAAAGATCTCACAAGTAAAGAGACACAAGAATGCAAAACTTCAGCTCAGTAAATAAAGGACTCAAATGTTTACCTTAACAGGGATTTTAATACGCATGAGATGTGATGGTCATGAATGAAAATTAACACACACAAGCAGGACATCAACGATGGAACATCCTCCTCGTTTTGTTCTGTACATGTATGTAAAACCATGCAGAACAGAACAGAACCGTACAATACATGCAGAACATTTTAAGATGCCAACTCTGGCATTTACCTTAACATTGGTCTTTGGACATACGCATACCTGATTGCCTGTCTGACTCTGAAGTGTGTTCAGCATCTCGCAAGCAGTACTCAGCTGGTCTCGGAAATATTCCATGGCTTCCTGTAAAAGGTTTTACATTGTAATTTGTATTCTAGAATATTTCACATATACAACGACGGCCAGGATTATGGGTGGGGGAAACTGACAAAGCCTGACGTAACATCACAACTGAGCGAGTAAATGGGCCAATTGGCTTAAAGATGAACACTGCTGTCAGTGAATTCTTGGTTACCAAGTGATTCTTTTGGACAGGCTTTTTAAAACTGACATTAAAATATAGGGCATAACCCCAGAAAACCTGGTCATGTGTACACAGGAGATAAATTAATGCATCACCTACAGGTAGCATCAAGTTATAATGACTAATATGCATTTGTTATTTCTCATCCACATTTCACAAGGTCTTTCAATTTGAGGCATGCTATCACCATGACCACACTCCTCAATCAAGAGTGTGGGGAGTGTGACTAGGTGTGCAAATCAAACATGAATTACACAAAAATGACTGCTGACTGAAAGAAGAGTCGTAAGATTCCACCCACCTGCTGGGCCTGAGTGTAGCTAGGTGTGCAAATCAAACATGAATTACACAAAAATGACTAATGACTGACAGAGGAGTCGTATGATTCCACCCACCTGCTGGGCCTGCTGTATTCCCTGTACATCCTTCACAATGGCAGCGTAGTCTTTCTTTACCTGACCCACCTTCTGCATCAATTGTTGAGGATTAACCTGTCAATGAAAAATGCAGCTAGGTTTCAACTGACCAATCAACAGCCATAACTCCAAACTACTGTTAACCAATCAGGAATCAACATTTGTTGGTCACAAAGACAGGTATATGTGGCCTGACACACACAAGCACAGCTTCCTTCGCCGCAGGAAAACTTATAACACCAATTTTTTGCTTATCACTGGTTTAGCCAGTGAGGTATCATAGCAGTGCGTGTGTACTGCATATATGTTTTATGAGAATACATACACTGATAACTGCGTATAATAAAGGGAAGAATTAATGAATTCACAGCTTTGAACCGTCTCGATACTGGCGGGAAAGAGTTTTAAGAGTTTCCCACTGGGGTACCGGCAACAACAGAGACAGTAATGTGAACGAGCAGAAAAGAGCAAAACACTATTTGGTTTGAGCCAAAGTAAGTATCAGATAATGTTCTTCTTCAGATTCAAAATTAAAATGTGAGCAGACAACTTAACTCCTTCCTGTGAGTCAATTGTGTCATTGTACCCATTCATGTGTATGACAGCATGGTGAAAACTGATCTCAAGATAACAGTACACACACAGTGACATGGCTAACAAAGTTTATCTTGTGCCTTGTAGGCATGGTTTGCTGTTTGCTATTGAATTTGCTGAAAACAGCAAAAAGAGACAAAAGTCAAATTATCTTCTTATTTGCTGCACATCCAAAACAATTGGAGCTGTAGCCCAGACAGAATTTATACCTATTTATATAGTATACATACCTGTCCTTCACCAGACTCGTGTTGGCCATATTCAAAGTCTAACTTCCTGGAAAGGTAACTTAGATCTGAATCTGCCTTTTGAAACTGAAACACAGACCAAATTAAATGTACATTCACAGACGAATAGTTTAGGCATTCTTGCTTATTGCAAATATATGATGACTTCAAATACATTAGGTCTCCCAAGTTTTTTCATAATTTTTACTTTCTTTTGTTGTAATTTTGAAAAAGTCTTCATTACCTCCCTGTTATACCTGGTTAGTGTACCTGTATACCTCTTACAGCACAGCTCTCTACACTCAATTTGCATCACCTCCAACACTAGACCAGTTTCACCTTTACCACCCAACACCGTCCGATTTGTCACATGAACTCATCAACATTACCTCCTTGAACTAAAGTGTTCTTTACACAATACAATTTGCAGAGCATTATACAAATTACATGAAATAACATTTTGTCTTGTTTTTCAATTGATCAGTCAATACCACACAGAGCCACGTGACTGTGGTTTCAGTAGCATTAACAATCAAAGTTTCCTTTTTCAAAGATACTGTGGGACAAACCTAGCCGTTGCAAGTAATTTTTGAGCACCAGTCGAAATCAACAAAAAAAAGAAAGTGGAAATAGTCATCCAGGGTTTCAAATACTTGGCTTATGCCAGGTTAAGGCAAAATGAGACAATCCTACTTATACGGTCCACTATGTGGAAAGTAGATGGCAGCTGTAAAGACTACCGTGCTATGTTTATGTGTAGCTTTCTATGTCACTACTTACGTCTATCCATTCATGCTTAACTGAATGAATCTGGTCAAATGTGCAGTAGACTCCATTCAGAGGCAGTCCATGTAGCAAAAACATGTCGCCTGCACATGCGAGCCTTACCAAGTTGCGCAATGTAACTCTGAAATAGATCAACACAAAGTGTTGGGACGGTTACGGGAATATCTACTTGTAATGTGTTGGATCAACCGTAAGTCACATTTACTGTATCTTCACACCTGCATTAAATCTTCCCTAGCATAAACAGATGTCAACCAAGTGGTCCCCATAATCAACTAACCTGTTCTGAGCCTCGCCAAACCAAAAACGATCCAGGACAACCGCACAAATTTACAAAATATATACATTTTCACACTACACCCACTGTTGATATAAGCCGTCTGTCACCATTTTGATCACTAGAATAAAGTGATTAGCTCCATCTGACGAAAGGGGGATTGAACCAGCCAAATGGATGACTAGACTTATCTAGTGTTACCATGATGATTGCCATAAGTATTATCTCCCTTGCACAACCTTATTCTTTTCTGCGCTCACCTCGACCATGTGACTCATACATACGACTATCAGAACGAGCTGGCGGCCACAGTGGGTCTAGGTGTGAAAATGTATTTTATTTTGTGAATTTGTGCAGTTGTCATGGATTGTTTTTGGTTCGGCAAGACTCAGAACAGGTTAGTTGATTATGGGGATCACTCTGTTAACATCGATTTAATGCGCGTGTGAAGATGCTGTAAATGAGGCTTATTGTCAATCCGATTAGAAGCAGTTATTCCTCGTAACTCTCCAAACACTTCATTGGTCGACTTGAGAGTTGAACTGCGCAACTAGGCCCTTACGTTGTTCATCTGTTTTAAACACATCAAAGAAACACATTCTGTCAAAACAACTCAAATGGTCTAGTGGCATAAGCATCCATCTATGAATCCAACAGTGAACAGACTTATGAAAGGTCAAATCCAGATGTTTTCACAACAAATGAGAATTGAGTATGTTTGCGCTGTGACCTACATGTAGTGAGTGCAGAAAACTACTGGATGACAGGATTACGTCTCTGAGAATAGTGTGAAGAACTTCTTACTGACACTTCTTTTTAGGGTAAATCAAAATCTCCCCATTCATTTTTAACCAGATAAAAAATCAACAAAAAACGTGACCGTGGGACAAAAATGTCATCAGAAGGCACGTGGAAATCAACACGTAGGCCTAAAGAGCAGCCTAGTCTTCACAAATCCCACATGCACTTACCCTGCAACGTATCATGTAAGTTTAATGCCAATATTTACCCAGTAATATAGCGTAAATATCGTGATATCGTGATCGTGACATGTTTTGTTGTAGTTATCGTGATCGTGACATCGTGATCATGACATGTTTTGTTGTTGTTGTACTACATCTTTGGATAAACCAACCATCACAACGAAGTATTATTTCCATCATTGCACAAAATGTAATTGTTTGCAGAGAAACATAAGAAATAAAGTGATGTTCAAAGCCATCATACGAAACACGAAGGCTGGAAACAAACGTAACACAATGCAAACTGCACTGAATTTATATACCATTGCTTCTAATTTGTCCACTGTTTCCTCCATCTTGATTCTCGGGTGTACATCTCTTACGTGCCTTTTGATTCGTTGATTATTTTGTTAACTTGAGTTTGATTGGTTGACCTACATATGTCGGCGGGTTGATTTGATTTTAAGAAAACATGGGTGGAGCTCAAGAAATAGACGTAAAAAAACACAACGGTGCTTTTTTAAAATCGGCCCACAGTCCTCATCCGACAGAATACAGTATAACAACAAACCCCGTGGATTAGAATTAGGTAACAGGAAAATATCGCTGTTCAACTTGTGAAACTGTTGAGCAGATTAAGCGGAGGTCAGCTAAGGACAGTGATCGGGATCAAGTCAAACTGCCCACACACTCAAAGAGCTGCATGTCAGGTTTGAAAGTATTTGTTGTAATTTGCGAAAAATTTTATACGCTATGAATAAGTAGCCATTGCACAGATGACAGGTAAACATATTTATACCGGTACTTGAAATTAGCTAATCCAACCAATTAGTTTTGTCTCCATAACCAACTTAAAAATGTGTATAAATTGCATTGAACATTGTAGTTCACATTTCATCTGATATAACTATAAGGAGCGATTTGCACACGACGTGGCAAGCTCAAACATGCAAACTACATTTTTTTTATCCATTATGATGTACCCTAAATTTATCTGACAGACTTGACACATTTTAAGAATGACACTATGTGTATCTTTATTACAGATCGTTTTTGTTCGGCTCCAACATGGCTCATGGGAGTATTGCTCACACTGGTGGTGGTAGTTTCCTGATGCCAGAAGCCTGGTCACATGTTTCACATGTAGAGATAAACAATGACACAGTTTACAGAGCTTTTGCCTGGTGCAAAAGATGTATATTAAAGGTAAGGCAGAATTGTTGGTGTCTTGTTTGCCATATAAGGTACATTTCTACAAATTTATACATGTGGATTGAATGTATGGTGTGTAGTCTTTTAAAGGAGAAGAAAATTTAAATATCAATCAAATACCATTGAAAAGAGTATGCATTTCCTCGCAGGTGCATGCCACAAAACACATTCTCTAATATGTACCTCAAGTTGATAAATTATAAATAAAGTCATTGCCAAAATCAGATGTGGGCAACTCCATTTTGCCTAAGAACTAGTTGTGAAGTCTTTCGTGTTAGGAGGAGAATTGCCGTCGGAAACCGCCGAAGTGCAGTTCAAACATTTCCGGTAGAATTCTGCTTCCCAGAAGGCAGCGAACGGTACAGTTCATTTTCCTCTTGACGATCGGGAAACCGGAATGTTGGACTTATGTTCCGAGTTTACATGAACAAGCCAACAGTTTTTAACGACTCTCAGTGGCTGAGAGGCAACACACTCCAGCATAAATTACAATTTGTTAAAGATGGTGGACGTCATGGACTCAGCGATTTATGCCAGCTTTGCCGTTTTCAGGCATTATGTGTATGGCAAGGAAAAACCGCAAAATTATGCAGCAGGCACCACCAGGTAGAAAAAAAATGTGCTCCTTTTAGCCCATAGTGTCATGTTTTTAAGTTTTCTTCTCCTTTTAGATTACTGGTTATCCTCAGAGCTTGTGTGTTTTTTTAATGTTTTGGAACAAAATACAGTCATTGTCCAAAATATTAAATTACCGGTACCTAATCTTTTTTTTGACTTGATCAGCATGTGAAGTCACCGTGAGAACAACCTTAAAGTAATTCAATCATTCGGATCCAGTTGACGCTTATTCCTGTGTACCTGTCTCAGAATGCTGCTAGCATTCCTCTCAAGCCTGAAAATAGGTGCCTGCGTGACATCTTTGAAACACCCGTTTGAAGAAAGTGGTACAAACCAGTCCACATTGTCCATGTTATATAATAATGGACCAAGGATATTTGGATTATTGCCAAGGGGTTGTACTGATCGTGAAGCTTGTTTCACCTGTAGGACGGCGTAGGTGAAGAAAACTGCCCGCAAGCCAGGAGAAACGATTCTTCTCTAATTACCTGACAAACCTGTCGAATGGTCAACACCAAAGCAGCAAGAGCCAAAACGAATATGTGGCTGTATTTTTTTTTTGTTCCTTATTGTTTCTACCAGGGATTGGAGAGTGCCAAAGATGTGCTCATTCCAGGAAGATGGTACAAAAAAGAATTAGAAGAAACACAGTCCAAACTAAAGGAACTGGAAGCAGAAATGGAAAAGCTGAAGGCAGAGATGGTAAGATCTGTTTTTGAAGGTAAAAAATAATCTAGGTTGAAGTAAAAATCTCTATTCTTGTTCATTATATTTACTCACTAGTATTTAATGTACTGATAGTTTATCACTGTAGATAAATTTTTTAACTTAATTCAGCTCACTTGGTTAGCGCGCAAGCGCAGCGTAATGACCCAGGAGTCTCTCACCAATGCGGTCGCTGTGAGTTCAAGTCCAACTCATGCTGGCTTCCTCTGCAGCCATATATGGGAAGGTCTGCCAGCAACCTGCAGATGGTCGTGGGTTTCCCCCCCATGCTCTGCCCGGTTTCCACCCACCATAATGCTGACCGCTGTCATATAAGTGAAATATTCTTGAGTACGGCGTAAAACACCAATCAAGTAAATAAGTAAATAACTTAATTCACCAATCTGCTACCCACTTCTATTAATTTTTGGTAAGACAGTGTTTGATATATATTTGGTAGCATTCCAGGAAAAGGTTACTACATGGGAAACATGGGAAGATTACCGATATCAAAATGGTGAATCTTTAGGGTGGAATCACATTGTGTTACAGAACATGGAGAGCTGTTGTAACGGCAGCAGCGTGGACTTCCTGCCAAAGGTTGTGTCCACACCTTACGACAAATCATTCGCTGGTGGTCTGCATGATAATGAATCAAGTGACAAGGTGACGACAACGACGCCAAGTGGCCCTGGAGGCTGTGTAACCTGTACTCAGTGTGGGTTAGTGAGTGGTGTGTCACTCAGTACCCCTGGCCCGGTACCTACAGTCCCAGACGCACCTCCACACCCACCTCCTCCTCCACCACCCCCTCCACCACCTCCACCCATCCCAGCATCCATGAATAAAGGAAATTATCTACAGAAAAGCAAGCAGAAGAAAGCAGACACTGGCCAAAAGGTAATTTGTGCTATGGTAAAGATAGCAGATAATGTATACAGTCTCAGTGTACCCCATTGTCAACCCCATTGTCAACCACAACCACAAACATTGTTAATGTTTATCCCAGTGTACTGGACCAGTGTACAGACTTCTACAATGTGTCAACAACTGAACTTAGTTTTGTTCACTGATCGCCTACATTGCCATGGAACTGCTCTCATCCCCCTTTGTTAAACTGTAACCATATAATGAAAGACACAGTTGTGTAGCTGTTGATCATTCACCACAGAATGCATAACTGGCTTTCCCCATCTGAGCCTGCACAGCAAAATAAAAACACAAATTTTCCTGTCATCCAATCAAATTGTCTGTATAAATATCAAAAATGAAGTCCATGAACAGTTTTCTCTTTTTTTTGGTTTTTGTTTTTTTAAGACCAACTCATAAACTGGAAACTCACTGACAAGCATCAGTGACATATGTCTACTCTGTTCAGCATGTCTGTGTCATACATTATGGATATGGCAAAGTTTTTCTTATTTGTTGCTGGTACAGTCACACATAACTTTTACATCAAAAATTTTGTTTCACACTTACAGCGATCAACGACTGTACGAGACCCCACCCCCCCCCCCCCACACCTGTTCAAGCCGTGTTTCTAATGCACACATACCCCCTCCCCATGTGAGCATGTTTACATTATGGACAGCCCCATATCATGCATGCTTCTCCAGTACATAAAAAAGAATCTGAATAGCCAGACAGTGCCGTATATAGTACCACATTAGAAAACAAATTTAGTAGTAAGGCATTTTTCAGTCGTCAGAAACCGACCCCAATAGCACAGTTGCTAGAGCGTCTGCTTCGCAAGCGGTAGACCCGGGGTCGAGTCACACCTAAGACCTTAAAAGAAGAAGTTTTAACTTCCTCCCTTGGCGTTTAGCATGAAGGTGATAGGGCAATGACTGGTTGACCTGTATCAGTGTAATGACTTGAGCGGGGCAAGCTTGCCTTCGTTAAGCCGTCTCAGTGAAGAAAGAGCGGTGGAGATCATCGTCATATGACTGAAAAATTGTTAAGTACGACGTTAATTCCCAAGCACCCACTCACTCACTCACTCAGCTGTCAGAATGACAGGGCATAAGTGGCTGCATATATTAACTCACCATGTACCGTTATTCACAGTACCATTTCTCAGGAGGAGAAAGAGGATTGTGTTATAGATACTATTTTTCAGGATGTTTTTTTAATAGCTATAATCGTTAAAGCACATTTTAAGTTGGTGCAGGACATAGTCGCAAATCTTACAGCTTTTCATTCCGTGGCTCAGTTGGTTAGCGCGCTAGCACAGCGTAATGATCCAGGAGCCTCTCACCAATGCAGTGTCTGTGAGTTCAAGCCCAGCTTATGCTAGCTTCCTCTCCGGCCGTAGGTGGGAAGGTCTTCCAGCAACCTGCGGATGGTCGTGGGTTTCCCCCGGGCTCTGCCCGGTTTCCACCCACCATAATGCTGGCCGCCGTTGTAAAAGTGAAATTTTCTTGAGTACAGCATAAAACACCAATCAAATAAACACTAATCTGAGAATATGGCCAACCGATCTGAGGTACTCAGTAGTGTAGAGTGTTTTTTACGTGACAATTTTTGTCCTGTTTTGACCTAGTCTTAGGTCCAACTACTATTTGGTGCAGGACATTGTCCTTGTTCTGTTTCTTGTTTCATGCTAGATCCATAATGGTTACCTTCCAACATAAAGTCCTGTTCCACTTATCAAATGATCAAAACAAAATGAAACATTTTATAAGGAAGCATGTGAAGTAGTGGATATATTGTGGGGGGTGGGTGTTTTTTTTTTTTTTTTTTCAATGAACTTGGGAGGGTCTTGTTTAATCGGTTGATATTTGAGTATGATTCAAGGTTTGTCTCAGACTCCAGTTGTGATTGAATTTGAACTACCACAGATCTGGTACAATTGTTTTCTTTTTTTTTCTTTAGACATCTTCGAAACTGTCAATAACCCTGGATGACATAAAAAAAGTGAAACTGCGCAAGCCAGAGGAACGATCCAACAGCTTGAATTCAGGCTCAAAGGTGAGAATGTCAAACTTTAATTAGTGGCAACAGCCACAGTGTTGATTATTTTCATAAACTCACTGAATTCATAGTTTTTGATATTTTCACATCTGATGTCATTTGTCTATAAGAATGTTTCAGTGCACCTCACCTGGTACCTCACAACCCCGCTGACATTAGAATGTTTCACCTGTATGACCACACCTCACCTGGTACCTCACAACCACCTTGACATAAGAATGTTTCACTTGTATGACCACACCTCACCTGGTACCTCACAACCACCTTGACATAAGAATGTTTCACTTGTATGACCACACCTCACCTGGTACCTCACAACCACCTTGACATAAGAATGTTTCACTAGTATGACCACAATTCACCTGGTACCTCACAACCGCCGTGACATAAGAATGTTTCACTTGTATGACCACACCTCACCCGGTACCTCACAACCACCTTGACATAAGAATGTTTCACTTGTATGACCACACCTCACCTGGTACCTCACAACCGCCGTGACATAAGAATGTTTCACCTGTATGACCACATCTCACCCGGTACCTCACAACCACCTTGACATAAGAATGTTTCACTTGTATGACCACACCTCACCTGGTACCTCACAACCCCGCTGACATTAGAATGTTTCACCTGTATGACCACACCTCACCTGGTACCTCACAACCACCTTGACATAAGAATGTTTCACTTGTATGACCACACCTCACCTGGTACCTCACAACCCCGCTGACATAAGAATGTTTCACCTGTATGACCACACCTCACAACCACCTTGACATAAGAATGTTTCACTTGTATGACCACACCTCACCCGGTACCTCACAACCACCTTGACATAAGAATGTTTCACTTGTATGACCACACCTCACCCGGTACCTCACAACCGCCTTGACATAAGAATGTTTCACTTGTATGACCACACCTCACCTGGTACCTCACAACCACCTTGACATAAGAATGTTTCACTTGTATGACCACACCCCACCTGGTACCTCAAAACCGCCTTGACATAAGAATGTTTCACTTGTATGACCACACCTCACCTGGTACCTCACAACCACCTTGACATAAGAATGTTTCACCTGTATGACCACACCTCACAACCACCTTGACATAAGAATGTTTCACTTGTATGACCACACCTCACCCGGTACCTCACAACCACCTTGACATAAGAATGTTTCACTTGTATGACCACACCTCACCCGGTACCTCACAGCACCACTGACATAAGAATGTTTCACCTGTATGACCACACCTCGCCCAGTACCTCACAGCACCGCTGAGATAAGGCTGTGGTCAAACCAACGAGCTGCATGTTCAAGTTGTCGGCCAGTTATTGTCAACGGTCAGTATGTTAGCCTTGTGCGGAGTTTGCTCTGTTCACTTTTTGAAGTGGGGATTGCCTCCCCTTGGCTCTCTTTGGCTCCCCTTTCATATAAGCGTGAATGGACCGTCCTCATGGTAATGTCTCATTCCATAACAAGTTAGACAACAAACATAATGTGTGTGTTGTGGCATATTAGAAGAATGTTCATTGAACTGCACAAATTTTATGATTTGTGTGAAGTTTATATGTGCCCCTACCTAAACAGTACATTTTTGTCTTAAGAATATTAGCAATTAGGCTTTCTAATTTATCTAAATTTATACTTTATTGTAAATTTGTTAAGAAGTTAGTTAGAAAGTTAAAAAGAAAGAAAGGATGAAAAAGTAAAAATTCAATTTTTTGAATTTTGATGGCCAATGGATTACTGTATACCTGTAGGCACAGGTTGAGACTAGTGGAAGCGGCCCCCTGGTGACCCTCCAGCAGCTGAGGAAGGTGACCTTACGCAGCTCTTCCTCTAACCTCCTCAGGCAGAAAAATCCCGGGGAGGAAGACAAGGAAAACTCAGTTGATCAGGAAAAGTGAGTAGATAGGACAGTACCCACCTGTGGTGTTGTGATGGGGGTGGTTATCTAAAATACATTATTTTGAGAGAAGTTCGTTACAGGTTTTCATTAAAAGCAACTGTGTATTCATTAATTGTAACATGACTAATCCTCTAAGAAGGGCTCTAACTTTATTTGGAAAGGGCTTAATGAGAAATGTAACCCAAATTGTCACCAAGATATTTTTTAGAAGTATATACAATGGTTGATGAAAATATTATTGTTTTCCAGATTGGCTAAGCAGGCTTCAGCAAAGAGACAACATTTAAAGAAAACCCAAATGAAAAGGTAATGTAAATTTAATCAGCTCTAGATCCATTTTATGTCACTCTGAAGATGTGGGCATTTGTAAGGAACTGCCCAATTAATTCTAATTGTAAAGAGATATTTAACTTTCTTAATTAACAGCTTTTTAATGTTTGAAACTTACAGTTGAAAACTGAACAGTTAAATTCAAATGGGATTGGTCAATGTTTTGGTCAGGAGCCCAGGAGGAACACCAATCACAGGCAAGAAGAGGAAGAGAGAGAGTGGTCAGGGCTTGACCAATATCATGTCCAAAGCCTTGAGGAGAAAATTTGAGGTATTCATGCACATATAATTTTGTTTGAAATCTTGAAAATGGGTTTGTATAATATGCTTTCATCTCTCAGTTAAAGAGCCTCTATTTCATCTGTTCCACAAACTTTCTGAAAATATGCTGCACATGTTCCAGCCTAAAATATGTAAAAAAAAAGGAGCGGATTTATTACTTATGACATTGTGTCTAACAGAGATGATTTCACATTTATTACTTGTGACATTGTGTTGTGTCTGAGATGATTTCAACATTTATCACATGTAACATTGTGTTGTCTGACAGAGAGGATTTCACATTTATCACTTGTAACGTTGTGTTGTCTAACAGAGATGATTTCAAATTTATTACTTGTGACATTGTGTTGTCTAACAGAGATGATTTCGCATATATTACTTGCAGTAATGTTGTGTTGTTTCCAAATAAGAGGATTTCCCATTTTAACATTGTGTTGTCTAGCTGGGAGGATTTCACAACATGCATTACTTATCCATGTCGTACCATTTCAGCTAAGAGAATTTGACATTTATTACTTGTTGTAACAGTAGCAGGCTGTTGTTTCCAGCCGAGAGGGTTTGACATTTATTACTTGTTGTAACAGTAGCATGCTGTTGTTTCCAGCCGAGAGGGTTTGACATTTATTACTTGTTGTAACTGTAGCATGCTGTTGTTTCCAGCCGAGAGGGTTTGACATTTATTACTTGTTGTAACAGTAGCATGCTGTTGTTTCCAGCTGACAAGGACTCCGTCTGTGGAAGAGAAAACCTCTGGGGGTTCACACAGTCCAGCATCTCCACAATTCCCAAACAACTCTCCACAAATGGGTAACAGCTCTCCACAGGAAACTGGCAAGTCTCCACTATCTTCTAGCAACACTGATGTGGAAACAACAACTGCTAAGGACTTGACTGAGACCATTTTACCCCCGGAAAATGAAGTTGTGGAGGATAATAACAATGGAAATGAGCACAGATCCAAAGTGAATAAGCTAGAAGATTCAACTGTATGCAGAAGAATGTCAAATAATGCAGGTCATGAGGATACAGAAGAGCTCCAGCCTGACTTACCTGCCCAGGAAGATTGTACGGCCAAAGTGGACAAATGCCTTGAGAACAGCAATAACAATTCTAAAGATACAGCAGATGGAGGCGAGGGAGACTCTGGTATTGTGGAGTGAGGACTCAGAGACAAGACTATCATTAGACATTTGACTGATGTCTTGGCGAGACACTTGGCTGGTGTCATTGGTCAGACACTTGCCTGGTGTCATTGATGAGACGCTTGACTGAATGTCATTGGAGAGACACTTGCCCGGTGTCATTGCTGAGACACTTGCCTGGTGTCATTAGTTAGACACTTGGCTTGTGTCATTGATGAGATGCTTGACTGAATGTCATTAGAGAGACACTTGCCTGGTGTCATTGTTGAGACACTTGGCTGATGTCATTGCTGAGACACTTGGCTGATGTCATCGGTGAAATACTTGACTGGTGTCATTAGTGAGACACTTGCCTGGTGTCATTGATGAGACACTTGCCTGGTGTCATTGATGAGATGCTTAACTGATGTCATTAGTGAGACACTTGCCTGGTGTCATTGGTGAGACACTTGGCTGGTGTCATTAGTTAGACACTTGGCTTGTGTCATTGATGGGACGCTTGCTTGGTGTCATTGATGAGATGCTTGACTGATGTCATTAGTGAGACACTTCCCTGGTGTCATTGGTGAGACACTTGGCTGGTGTCATTAGTTAGACACTTGGCTGGTGTCATTGATGAGACGCTTGACTGTTGTCATTGGCGAGATACTTGACTGATGTCATTGGTTAGGCTTACCTGCAAACAGAATAAGCAGGACAGGATATGACAAGCACCTGGTCCTCCCAGGGTGAAAAAAACATGGTAATGTGGAGTCAGAAATGAGACAGTAACAAACCGGAGACAGTTGACTGGTTTTTGTTGTGAGACACTTGAATGGTGTATGCCACGAGACACTTGACTGGTGTATGCCACGAGACACTTGACTGGTGTATGCCACGAGACACTTGACTGGTTTTTGTTGTGAGACACTTGACTGGTTTTTGTTGTGAGACACTTGACTGGTGTATGTCACAAGACACTTGACTGGTGTATGTCACGAGACACTTGACTGGTGTATGTCATGAGACACTTGACTGGTGTATGTCACGAGACACTTGACTGGTGTAAGCCATGAGACACTTGACTGGTGTATGCCACGAGACACTTGACTGGTGTAAGCCATGAGACACTTGACTGGTGTATGTCATGAGACAATTTACTGCTATGGCTTTTATAATTCAATATTATTATTCAGTTCATCATGCATAATTGCACTGGTAATACACCTTTTTTGAGTCACGTTTTTTAGACTTATTTCCATTTTGACGGAGAAAGATACTTTCATAGAAATACATTTTGTCAAATGTGTAGCAGCTTTTTTGCAAAATATGTGGTTCATAAAAAGGATAAGATGTGGTAAATCTTGACCTTAGAGTCTTTCCAAAATTTATTCGACATTTCATAGGAAGGACACTGCACACTTCATGATTTCACTTACTTTGTTTTACTGCGAATAATGAGGGCAACACAGTGCAGCTCCAGCAGTTAGAGTTTGGATGCAAGTTTTTTTTTGTGTTTTTGTTATTTTTTGGCAAAACTTTTTATGTGATATTAAAACAGTAGATAATAATGATAGTTGCTTTCCATGTTTGTGATATTTATGGTAGATGTAGAACTAGACCCGAGTGAAATTCCGAATAGCTTGGTGATAGCATATATACTTGCACAGACAACATTTACCTGCTGTAAACCAGAATCTTACACATGTTGAATTTCTCAGGCCATTAACGGAAGCTTTTGTTGTGCTCCCAGCTAACAGGTTTGTACATTTTTTTATAACATGCATATTAAGTGTCAAATAATATAGCTGTTACAAGGACACAAAACAACATCAAATGCCAACAGCACCTGCCAACAGATGCCAGCCTCACCTGCCAACAGATGGTAACTGCACCTATCAACAGGTGCAAACAGCACCTACTGACAGATTCCAACAGCATCTAGCAACAGATGCCAACAGCACCCATACTATCATATACCAACAGCATCTGCCAACACATGCCAACAGCACACACCAACAGTTACCAACAATATCAAAAATATGCCAACAGCACCTACCAACGCATGCCAACAGCTCCTACCAACACATGCCAACAGCTCCTACCAATTGAGGCCAGCGTCGCCTACCAGTTCAACAGATGCCAGCACATACCAACACATGCCAACAGCTCCTACCAACACATGCCAACAGCTCCTACCAACACATGCCAACAGCACCTACCAGTACATGCCAACAGCTCTTACCAACACATGCCAACAGCTCTTACCAACACATAACACATGCTAACAGCTCCTACCAACACACGCCAAAAGCACCTGCAAAAAAAATGCAAACAGCACCAGCCAAAACATGCCAACAGATGCCAAATTACATTCTGCAATTTGATATTGCACATCCAGGCATTTTCTTGGGGCTGTACTTGAGGGTTCTCTAATTGCTCAGGATTGTTTGCCACCCTGTGTAAACACATATGAGATTTTACGTTATTTACTTACATATACCGGTACATATTTAATTCTCAATAGCATCTACCAATATCTACCAATACCTTTGCATATTATATTACTCGGTTATTAATGGGGCTTACATGTAATTGTGTTTGTTACACAGAGTAAACTCATTTTAAGTAATTTCCTGAACTTTATTTCCATCTTGTAATTCAGAAGGTGTGGGGTTCATCGTTTTGCCACCAATTCTTATTCTTTTATGTTTTTGCATTTCTACATTTGTTTTCATCAGCAGTGTATATGTAGATGTCATAATTTATTCTGCTCTGCATTAAAGTCTCGGGTAGCTTTGTGTTACTTGCTGTATCCAATCCCAATAAGGAGATCGCATGTTTTTTAATCCTGTGAGGTAGTGCTAGTGCAGTTATATCAAAAAGGAATGTAGCATTATGTCTGCAGTGTTACAGTGTACTAGTTTATGTCTGCAGTGTTACAGTGTACTAGTTTATGTCTGCAGTGTTACAGTGTACTAGTTTATGTCTGCAGTGTTACAGTGTACTAGTTTATGTCTGCAGTGTTACAGTGTACTAGTTTATGTCTGCAATGTTACAGTGTACTAGTTTCTGCTGTAGCATTATGGCTACATGTACATGCAGGGTGTTCAAACAGGGCAAGTGGCAGGCCACAGAAAGCTGTCTACTGCCATCCCTGTAGCAGGCTGCAGACAGCTGTCTACTGTTGTCCCCGTAGTAGGCTGCAGACAGCTGTCTACTGCCATCCCCGTAGCAGGCTGCACACAGCTGTCTACTGCCATTCCCATAGCAGGCTGCAGACAGCTGTCTACTGTTTTCCCATAGCAGGTTGCAGACATCTGTATACTGTTGTCCCTGAGGCCGTCTTCTTTAGAAATTCTGACCATTCAAACATGTTGTAATTGTGATATAATTACTTTCAATTCAGCTGCCTACGTTTGAGCTCTCTGATGTCTTTTCTTATTCAAAATGAAAATACTGTACATGATAAAGTTTTTCTGTTAATGTTGACAGTAGACTTACACTATCATAACTATATCTATACTTGCATTTATTTCAGACTACATGTGTATGTATGTTGGGGTACAGGGTGCCAAATAAAGATTAAATTTGTACACATTGAAGGACATAATGATCTGTAATGTGGACTGTAAGTATATATAGACATGCTTCAAATACTGGAGCTAAAGTCATGTCCTTAATTTTACAGTTGTGACCTCCACAGTAAATTGACCTGTTGGTGAACGTACATTGGTGCATACAGAAAGAATGTATGTGTTATCTCTGTAGTGGACATTTCTTTATTTTGCTACAGGCACATATTGCATTCCTATAAAGGGAACCTTTCTGCACAGGTTATACAAGAAAACTTACCCTGCCTGTTAGCGTGATTTTCCCCTAAGTGTACATGTACCAGTCAGACCTTAATCAAGTAGTTAAACTCTATCAGTGTTAACCAGCAGCATCTTGTACCGATATGTAACTCACAATAATACTTTATAGTGGATGCTTTTTTTGTTACTCGCACACATGCTGACTTACTTACATCAAGGTACAGATGTAGTTCAGAATAAACTGATCAACAAAGATAAATTACAGCTTTATTTGTTCCCTAAGGTTGAATCCTATACATGTATGATGGTGCATCGGTTAGAAAAAAAGGAAATCACTTCTAGTCCTAGATTCCAAGTGCATAAACTATGTACTTCATCATATCATTAAGACCTGGATTCATTCTCAAGTCTGGTCACGGCTAAGAATTTATGAGAAAGACAGTCTTGGTTTTTGTCCATGCTTTACAGAGTCTAGGGGGAAGTCAATCAGAAACTTTTCCATATTCTGTTGCGTAGTCATTAGCGTACTCACTGTAACACAGTCAAGCAGGAGTCTCACCTTTTCAATTGCTGTGAGTTGAAATCCAGCTTATGCTAAGTTCCTCTCCTATCATATTTAGGAAGGTCTGCAGCAACCTGCCGATGACCATCAATTTCCTCGTGCTCTGCCAGGTTTCCATTCACCATAAAGCCAGCCGCTTATGTACAAATGAAATAAAGTGTTCCCAGTGAATCTTTTTTAATGTGACACAACTTTCTGATAATTCTCTATGTGTTGAACCAGACCCCAAGGCTGACCATATCGTGCTTCAGCAAACTTGAGGGTAGTGCCAACGGTGGAGACATCCGAGATGGCACAAGTAGGCTACATCACGCATAAAATCAGAGACAGTACCTGATCATGTCCAACTCAGAGTCTTTCATAGGCCTTGATTACGGTTTTGCAGGAAGAGGAAAAATACACAACTATCTATAGAGTCCTTAAAGCCTACCTTAAAATTTAAATAATAACATCCTAGAAATTTTGATTTCAACGTCAGCAGCAAAGAAAACAGTTATATGTTCATGAAGTGTATGTCACATGACTATCCACAAAAACAACTTTATTTATTTCTTTAACCTGGTAAAATGCAAAATTTTAATGAACTTTAACAAATTTCATGAACATGGTTGTTCATTCTTTGTGACATTACTGACATACTGTGCTGCCTAACAGTGTATCAAGCCAGAAATTACACATACTAGATTGAGCAATTGGCCAAAACCATTGGATTTTCTTCTCAGAAGGAAAATTACTTATTGGTCCCCTGATTGCCAGGTAAAACTTGAGGTACTCTATACCTGTACCAATTATGCATAATAAATGTGCTCCTCTGTACTTCGTAAGTGCAAATATTGGAATACAGGTTTTCTCGGTGACTCAATTCAAATTTAAGGGGCAGGATTTGAACAGAAGACAGCAAGGTCAACCTTTTTGGATAGAACCCTTAGCCTCTTGATTGTAATTTTAATCTTTCATAAGACAAGGAGCCATCAGCTGTGTGCATACACTATGCATTCTTGTGACAGGGTGAATCCATGCTGACAAAGCACTGTCACCATTGAAATATCATGCCGAGGACACCAGGCACAACACCTCACTCAGCCACATTATATTGACACTGGGTCAACAAGTCCTGAGCTTGGTTTCACGAAGCACATTTACTCAACGACTAGTATTATAGGCATAACATCGCCATGGTGGTTGCAAGCTTGTGACGTTAAAGAGAGCTTCGTGAAACTGAGGCCAGTTTCCTTGCTCACAAAGCTGAGCACCAAATGATGAGTACCATTTTTGAAGTCTTTGGTATAACCCCACCAGGGTTTGAACCTGTGTGTCTTGAATTCAAATCATTAGGCAACCGAAGCCGTCAAATATTTTTAAGGGTGGAAATAAATAATGCAGAGAAACCAAAATTTCTGGAGCAATTTAAGTTGATCAACCATTCCAGGTGATCAGCAATGTTGTCAGGATTTTATTAAGTCGTAAGAAGTAGTACATGTGCAACTGTTAACACCTGGCTTCCCAGATCCTTCTTATATCTAAATGCTTCAAAACAAAGAATTCCGTGTACATGGATTCAAACAGCATTCTGAACTTGTCCAATATTATTTTACTTACTTACTTTACTTACTATTTTACAAACTGTCCACAGGCAAAGTATGAGCATATGTAAACCCCACAAAACATGTTATTGCACTCTTTTAGTTACTGTATGCACCACCATTGAGAACATACTGTATTCCAAATGGAAAATGATAACGGTGGCGAGGTAAGCACTAGTTAAGTTACAAGTACAAGCATCAGCTAAAGCATGGTTATCATAGAAAAGGTAATCCCTGCCTCTTGTAGGGATAACGTGGCAGTCCACAGTCGCTCGGCTCTGGCGAAGTTTTGAAACAAGAACCAGGCTTAACACACAGAACTGATGATTTCTGCAACACAGATTCTACTCTGCATTTATTTTCTCATGTGAAACGCACGAAATTTCAGCACTCAAAAAAAATCAAGTTTATGCTAAATGGAAATCAAAATCAGTCAAAAACAAGTAAATGTATGCATAACAAACCTTAACGATCTTGACACTGGTGTTTTCATTTATGAAGTTTCTAATTCTAACATGTAAACAATAAACAAAATTGTTATCATAACTTACATACAAAAAATTTACCATATGCTACTAAAGTTCACGTATTGACAAACTAAACAGTGATAAAAGTCTGATTAGTAGCCTGGCAACACAGTTAAACATGCAACATTATTCAAACAGTCTTTGTCAAAAGATGCTAAATTTTCTGCGGTAATATTTTAGTTTTCACAAAGGAATTTAGAAGTGTATGTGCAGGCAGACTAAGCAGTATTAATGGCAGTACTCACAGGCATTGTGTGCACATACATGTGCAAGTCTTACATAATTACATGTATACAATTATCACAGTTAAGTTATTTTCCAGTATTTAGCTGGAACGCAGGTCTGACTCCAGACCCCAAGTCTGCTACATAGATGCATATAATTCCACGCTGGGACAAATATTAATGATGTGTTTCTTAAGATTCTTAAGATCTCATAACATCCTCAAGCCACCGGAGGATGGGAAATCATCAAAACAAATAGAAACATTCCCTTCTGCCAACTATTCTCCGCCTCAAATCTGCTCACAACCAGGTAAACAAGTGATGCCTACTTTAACATCACAAGATTTCTCTCAGTACAATTTACATGTGTATGCTTGTCAAGTCATCTGGCACATACAAAGGTGACTCTTCCTTCCTTCAATTCACAAATTTGCTGCTGCTGTTTTTAGCCTGTATTTGCAGGACGCATCACGCAAATAAATAATGTACCACGAAAACCCAATTCTGCAGAGAGGTGAGGCAAGTGGGATGGACGTGTTTCTGCGTGTGGGTCAGGGCGTAAAGACCACATAACCCTTAGTGTCACGTGTCTGGAAGTCCCTGTGACTGGAAACCAAGCCCAATCCCTCGGTGTGTGTGTGTTGTCATTCGTGCGAACTCATACTCGCGGTCGAGTCGCTGAAATAGTTCCTGTTGTTTACGATTGATGTCGTCTGACTTGTTAGAGGTGTGGTTAGCCCCTCCCTCTGCTTCCTGCTCCTCCTCCCCCTCCTTCATCCCCATCAGCTTACGGAACTTGGCTGCCACTTTGCCATCCTGATCAGAGTTAAAACTGGTCGCCTGCCACACACCCTGTGTCTCCTAAAATCAGGAGATAGTTGGGATAAGTTTGTTAAACAAACGTACGACACATTTTACTTGACTGGAATCAACATCTCTGTGAATAAT
Organism: Liolophura sinensis; assembly: GCF_032854445.1. Lineage (NCBI taxonomy): Eukaryota > Metazoa > Mollusca > Polyplacophora > Chitonida > Chitonidae > Liolophura > Liolophura sinensis. Next base: position 16,354,868 of record NC_088304.1, read on the forward strand.
CTGCTGTATTTAGGAATGTAAGGATCAAAAAAGCTCTTCCCAAACGCATCATACAGAGTTTTCCATGCATGAATACTGTAATGAAAAGCGTTAAGCCATCAAATAAACTAACACGAATGTGGTCAAAAACCCAGTGATACACAGCTTATGTCCAACAAGGAGATTTAACCCAACCATGTTCCTTGGGCAGTTTACTGTCCTGGACAAGGAATATAGCTCATAGTTTAGTCTGTCTCTTACCTCTTTCTTATCCTTAGACTTAGACCACAGCAGTTTTCTCTTCTGTACCTGCTCTGCATACTTAAGAGGGTTCACAGCAGCTGGGTTATAATACTTGGGTACAGCAATCCCTGTCATTTCCTGTGCCTATAAAAGAAAGTGACAACGTTAACAGCAGGACCAAGAGTGTAAATACATGTAAAAGATCTACATGCACTCCTCATTTTTACCACACTCTACTTTCCCTATCTTCCAGTACACCACTCCAGTATAACCCTGTTTTGCACCACCTTGTAGGAGACAGCTGCACTAACCCTGTTCTCCTTTTACACCACCTTGTAGGAGACAGCTGCACTAACCCTCTTCTCCTTTTACACCACCTTGTAGGAGACAGCTGCGCTAACCCTCTTCTCCTTTACAGCACCTTGTAGGAGACAGCTGCGCAAACGTTATTCTCCTTTTACACCACCTTGTGGGAGACAACTGATCTAACCCTCTTCTCCTTTTACACCACCTTGTGGGAGACCGCTGCGCTAACCCTCTTCTCCTTTTCCACCACCTTGTGGGAGACAGCTGTGCTAACCCTCTTCTCCAATACAAGCGCTTGTTGACACCGCCCCATAACGCAGTACCGCGCTATATATGACTACTGTAATTCTTCAGCCTTTTTGTGTGTTTGCAGGGTGTTTAAGCATATGCTGAAGGCATTATTTTGTGTAGACTGTTAAAACTATACTTTTTCTGAGGCCCTGAAATTGGCCAATCCAACCAAATTAGTTTTGTCCCCAAAATCAAATTAAAATGTGCATAACTGCACTTAATGTTGCTTTTTAATATGTAAACAGGTTCAGGAATTAGGGTACTGACCCACAGTACAAACAAAAGGACAGAGTTCCAGGTCAGAATATGTAATGACTCAGAGCTGTTAATGCAGAAGCTGAGCTAGGCCAACCGATCTCAGAACTAAGGCTGTGGTGTGCTCTTACAGAGCTGAACCAAGTGCTGTACCCGAAACATGATTTTATAATGGACTAAGAAAGGTCAGGTCTTTGTTTTACTGGTTTATAAATATTGAATTAGTATTGACAAGGTAGTTCTTTCTGACGGTGCCATTTAATTATGGATGTTCCAGCCATGTTGTATTATTTCTGTAAACTGGGTGTTTTTCTTTTCATATCATAACCTCATTATAGCTACCATTACATGTAGCACATTGTAAATAACTGACAAAAGATGTGGAGTGGTCTGCATACCTTCTGGTGCATAACAGCCATGGTCTGAAGCAGCGCCATCTGGGGAGTGACATTAGATGCATTTGTTGCATTCTGGAAAGCATTTGTTACATTTAATGGAAGAGCACTTGGCTTCTCTTTGGGTGATTCTGAAAACAAACAATGAATTGTAAATCTGAATAGCTTTGTGACGGAAATTCATGGGACATTTATAAAAATGATCAAATTTGGACACGGCAGCTCGTAGTCACAATTGTGACATGTATTTAAAGTTTTAACACAATGAGTTTTGAAAAAATAAATCTACAAAAACTAACAGCTGTGATATCATGACTCCTTTTGCACTAAGAATGTGACAAACTGAGAGAAGCATGACTGGCTTCACCCTTGTGACATAGCTGCAAAATCACATGGAGCTGGACTTGTACATGCAAGTTCATTTCTGAAGTCATGTCTTCGCCCCTAAGACTGCTGAACAGCAACAGTTCTTACCTCGTTTCACAGTGTTTTGATGCAACTTCATCATCAGGTCCTGGTTTCATGCGACGCACTCAACTACCATGACAATGTAGGTTGTACAGATATAAGATGCACTTTGCTAAAGTGCACAGTGAAAGTGGTAAGGATTTTGTCTCACTGAGCGGGTCAATCAATAATCAGCGATTAGGGTACTTTATTTGTCTGTCTCAATATAAAGGCAACGCTTAATACAACAGATAACTATGAAAATAATGTTGTTCATGTTGTAAAGATGTAAAGGTTTTTTTGTTTTTGTTTTTAGGAAACACATTTACTGAAAATTCCTAATTTCCCAATGACAAAGCAACAATCTGAAAACCTTGATGCCAAAAGTTATGATAACTCCATACTATCCTTGTTTCGGTATTTTTATCGTTTGTGGTCTGAATATTGGGCTACCCACCTAGCGGTTTTTCTCCATCAGGGGGCAGCTGGCCAGCCTGAGCCTGCTGTGTCAGCATCTTACTGGCCTTTAGCAACTGCTGCCTCATCTTCTCCTTAAATGTGGGCTTGGATGCCTCAGAACCTCTAAACCCTGCCCCTGAAAACTTCTGGTCTCTATACCTCCCTCCTTCACGATGAGGGGAACGATGTGAGGCACCTCGACTTCTCGATCGGGACCGGCTTCTACTTCTGTGATGCTTCCCTCGTCTCCGGTGCTTCCTATCCCGACTTCGAGAATGATTCCGGCTTCGAGAACGGTTCCTGGAACGAGAGCGGTCACGGGATTTCCTCCGCCTTGATCGTCGATGGCGATCTCTGGAGCGACTTCTTCGATGGTGTTTTGACCTAGATCCTCGATGATGCCCCTTCTGTAATCAAGGAATCAGTCAAGTCTTCCGAGATTAAAAAGATTGTTGAATTTGATTTGATTAACTTGATACACATTTTTGAAAATGAGAACTGTGTAAATATGGAACTCTTCCACATATGTCCAGGAAATAGTTTGGTCGATTTTCAAACATTTCAAAACTTACCAAATTATATTTAAAACTAAAATGACTTATAAGCTCCAGATATCCTGTTTACTTTTCTAAACTTCCATACCTCCCTATTCCTAGAACGTGAACTAGATTTAGACCTTCTCCGTCTGCGTGATGAGTGGCCATGGCGACCACGTGATCGGGATCTAGATTTCCTACGAAGCCTGTCAGAGGAATTCTTTCTTTCCACTGATCGGGATCGGGACCGTGGGATTTCGATGGGGGTTGGGGAGCGCTCCTTCTGGGTGATTGGTGGAGAGCGAGTAGATACAGCATCCTGTGGTGGGGAAAAAGGGGGGTCTTTGTAGAAAACAAGCAAGAGAAAAGCATTAGTAAAGGTAACATGGTGAAAAAGGTTTCCACATTATCACCATATCAGCGGTGTGAAGACGTTCTAAATATCTGTATGTATATGAATTTTTGTATCTGGTTGGCTTGCGTGGGGTTTAACATTGTTTCCATCATTCGTTTGGTTACATCAAAATGGCCTCGTAGCAGACTTCGCTCTAACAAAAATGGTAAATAATGTGACTTAAGTATTAATGCTACACTTTAATATGAAACTGTGGTTATTGTGAACAACAATGACTCCTACCAAGTGATGTTATTTGTGGGCTATAAAGAGTTGGTTGTTGACCATGTATGCATCACAATGCCTCATAATTTGTTGCATCAAGAAGTCTGCACACATTAGCAATACATATGCAATGTTAATGCAATGTTAATGTGTGCAGACTTCTTCACCCACACCTTTCCAGGGTTAAATACATTGTCTTTTAAATGTACTATGAAACAGTATCTTGTTTCATATTTTTACACTGTCAATTACATTCAATTACATTCATTGGGAGCTTTGTTACTTTAAACGCTCTGTAATGCACATGTGTGACTCAGGAAAGGCAATATAACCACAACTGCAGACAAAAGGTGAGCACAAGGTTTTCCTGGAATTTTACGAAATGACAACGAATGAACACTTTATGCCTGCTGAACATTTAACACAGGACAACATGACAAAGCAATGCACTCTGTATGTGATCTCTTAAAGACCTGCAGGCAATCTTGAGATGACATATATGTCCGTCTTGTGCCTGAGTTTCTGTTGGATTTAGCATGCAAATAGAGTATACAATCTGTGTAGTGTGTCATGAAGTAATAACATACTGGTAGGTGAAACAACATGGATGTATTTTTATATCAATAAAGTAAAAGCCACTATCCACGTCACGCTTTTACATAACGGAAAATTACTTAATGTCAGCAACAGGTTATTCAGCTTTACCTGACTTCCATGTTATTTTCATTATAAAGCGATGTAATTTGGGTTCCGATTTAATCTTTTAAAAATGAGGTCACCCTGTAATTTATGGGTTAAATCATGGCTCATAAGTGCAATTCATAAACCTTGATTTGATTGAAACACATAAACTCTGGGCTGCGCTGCCTGACAGACTCAAATACATGCCAGCAGACACACATACAGTACAAAATATGGGGTACAAAAGCATACCTCTTCTTTGCTTGCTTCATTCCCTTCAGCTTTCAGCTCATGAGAACTTTTCTTGTCTTCCTACAACACAGATAAATACCAATTCTAAAACACATCCATATACAAGCTAGTTGCTACCTTTCAACACCCTTGTTTCTGTATTACCGCTACCACACCTTACAGGTACAACAGTGCAACATTCCTTCCTTCCACAAAAGCTGACAGAAGCTTTTGCAATAGTTTGTATAAGTATAAAGGCAATGAGAGCAATTTCTCTTCTCTTTTGTCATGTTTTCCTAAATGTCTTCATTTTAAAATGAACTGTACGTGGGTATGAACAGAAAGATATTTTAATTTATTCATTTATTTGACTGGTGTTTTATGCAGTACTCAACAATGTAAAGAAAGATATTTTGAAGAAATTTCAATGACTTCAATGATAAAAACAAAAAAAAAAAAATATAGATTTTAAAGAAATTTCCATGTAAACTTTTTTTCACTCACCTCATCTGAAGAGCTTGATGAATAAGATTTCTTGTCTGAAAACAAAATACAGGTTGACATGCCATCACTGAAACCTGACAAATGAACATTTCAACACGCATCATAAGTTTACATGAAAGGACTGAATAAAAACCAAAAAAAGATGACCAGAACAGGAAACAAGCTGATTTTAACATTTATCAATGTTTTCTCATATTGACAACTTCAAGAAGCAGAGGTACAAAAACTGTTCACTGAGTAATTACAATACTTTTTGGACCCTTTCAACCACTGCTGTGACCCATATCTTGAAACACTCTGAATGAACTATGGGTGTAGAGAAATACTCTGCATAGTTTTATGAAACTTGCATCTTTAGTGAAAAAAAAAATTATTATTGTCAATTTAGTAACAAATGTATGCATAAATTTCACATAAAAAAGTGCTTTAGGGGTTGAAAAGGTTAAAATTTACAGTAGATCTACATAGAGCAAAGCTGTTCACATAAGCAAAAAAATTTAATTACTTACAAGAGTACAGGTTTCCCTTACATGTATGCAAGTTTTCACGCTTGCAATGCGCGACTTTGTAGGCCTCTCACCAAAAAAGTTATAAAATAGCTAACTTTTTATAAAAATTTCCCACCAACTTCAAGCTATTAATCTGTGAGAAAAGATGATTGTGTAATCTTTTCCTGAACATCAGAGTTTTCTCTGACTTCCACTTGACAAATTATCAGTAAAGCATTTACAATTTCATGTCTATATACATGAATGTTACAGCAATTTATGTTTGATTATGATGTATTCAGACCTATGGTCTAACAAACTAGCTAAACTTCTACTCATCGATTCATTATTCAATATAACTGCCTAATGAGCAAGCCTTTCTTTCAAGTTTCACCTTTTTTCTCCTTCACTGAATCGGCTGATGTTGACCGTGAAGAACTGGAAGAACCAGAGCTGTTTGACCTTGACCTAGACCTGGACCGCGATCTGGAGTGCGTCCGTGATCGGGATCCCTTTTCCTTAGAGACAGAAGCAACACTGGCCTTGTTATCTTCAGCTGGAACCTCTGATCCAGCCAGCAATTTTTCAAAATTAGCCCATTCTGATTCCAAGTCAGTTGTCGGTTTAGCTACACCAGTAGGGATTCTTTCAAGATCTGCAGGCTAAAAAGCATTTAATAGAACAAAGGATAATGAGATTAAGAATGGAAGGTAACACACAAGCACATTCATAAATGCAATCGTACTCAACAGAAGGGATTCAATCCAGGACTGTTAGGTTTTCATGAAGCACAATAAAAAAAAATATATATATAAAATAAACTGAAGACGACATAAGTTAAAACACATAATCTTATGGTCCTCAAAATAACCTGATCAAATAAGATACATGTAAGTCTTCAACCCAATTGACTTGGTAAAATGACAAAGAAAGGTTTGGATAGAAGGCCATTGCTATACTTTGGGATCTTCTCAAACACACAATACTGAAGACGTTGTGAGAATAATGTTTATGGCTTTACCCGTGATGGAAGAAAAGTGTCAGAGACTGGCCAGTGGCTGGTCTGACTTGTACTTACGCCCCACATGCAGCCGTCGGCATCTTAACTACGCCTTCTCGCTGCCTTATTGGCTCTTGATCACAAGTCATGAACGACTTCACGTTACAAAGAATGTGAAAGCAAAAAATCTCGTTACACCTTTTTCCATCACAACCGACTTTTCAGTTTGTTTATCTGCTATATTACATGTCAATTCAACCAAATTTGCATGCACAAGGAAGGCAGCATTTAACAGCCAGCAAACAACGTAAAACAAATTCTTATTATCTTCAGTTTAGAAACATATTTTAAGGGTAAGTATGAACTTTGGAACACTACGAAATATCTTTATTTAAACCAAAATTATTGCCCAGTGTTTTTGTATACCATCATAGGATCTTGTATCTTGGCAGTCCAAAAGTACAGTATACTGTCCAGCCGCACAATACTCCCCATCAAAAAAAAAAAACAAGAAGGGAAGAAACATCTACATCTCACAAGTGAAACATTGTTAAAGTTTTATCAAAACAAACATTGCCCATTCAGGCTTTTCACACCCTTTTTACTGTTGCTTTATTGTCTTTTCTATAAATAGCACATTCAAGATCCTGTAAGAAAGACACAGTTGATCTCGCAATCCAGTTTGTTTTCTTTTTCTTTCTTTTTTCTTGTAATGATGGGTTGGAAGTTGCCATCCTGGTACACAAGTTTCCCCAACATATAATGCTTCTTTCAAGAAAATAAACTCTATGTCACCAAATGATAAGCAATGGATGGGACTTGTGATTCAGGTTAATAACATTTGGACATGTAGGGTGATGGGGCATAGACTCAGCCAGAATTTGAAATCAGACCATTTCATTTCCAATTTTCTCCTATTTTCCCTATCTCTCACATGTTAATTTTGTCAGAAGATTTGATTGTGTTTTAGTCATATGGTACAGTTGTAGTAGATACATCCGAGTATACGTTCCTAAAATTGTATTTGCCCATTTTAAATACATGGCGGCTGCCTTGAAAACACGGCCGTGCCACATGGCCTGGAGATATTTCACGAATGAAACCATACTACATTGGATCATCATTACAAAATTTTGTGTGGCAACTTGGAAGGGGTTATGTTACGACATGGATTTGACCAGCTAGGGGTAGGTGAAGTGGTTTTTCGAGTCACTACCTGTCCCACACCATTTAGCCAAATGTGCTGGACTCTGACTGTAGGTTGAGCAGCCATGAATATGGCGTAACCAAATATTTCTCAACCAAGTCAGTGTACTTGGACTAGTAGTAGATATATTGTCGTGTTAATGAAAAATCTGCTTTTCCCAATGAACAACTGAGACTTGCACTCTGTAGGGGGTTTGGGGAATGGGAGCTAGGGGTGGGGGGGAATCTTTTTCCTTGTCCTTGTATATATTGAGTATTAAGTGAGTGTAAGACGGCACGGAAACTGGAGATCATGTGATCACAGTTTTCCCCATGCTATAACATTACGGAACAATATTTTTCATCCACGCCATCTGTTACTAAGGGGACCACATGATCTCTAGCTTCCAGGCTGTATTAGAGATTGGCTGTACATTATGTTGAACTTCTTGTTGATACCGATACAAGGTCCTACGCATATACAATCTTCACCACATTGCATTATAAACAATGTTCCTATTCGTATAACTTCAAAAAACGACACTGGGGTCCACCAGCCATGTACAAAGGAAAGCAAAAACTGATAAAACAGCAGTTCCATCTACCTACTTAAATAACAATACCACTGATTTCAATACCAACACCAGTAATCATGAATAATAAAAGCAAACATTGTCATTCAAATAGATAGAGGGCACTGCTGTTTTATCAGTTATAAGATTTGCTTCTCTTTGTAGAAGGCTGGTGAACCCCATTACTGAGTAGTTTTGCTCACTTACCTGTTTCTTATTTCTATCACATATAACCACACATAACTCATAAGTGAATGATGGACACCTTTTCTACGATTAATTACCGAAGTCGTTGCTTCACTCAAACTTCGTAGTCACACAGCTACAGGATTAGTGATGACTGGTGATTGCAAAGTCTAACCATCGTCGCTTAAACACCATCTTTACAGAGAACGAGAAACACTGCCTTCTCCAAACTACAGAAGCAAAACATGTGCATGCATAGGATCGATGGCGGCCATTTTGATTTTTTGTCCTAGAAAATAGCGATCATAACCTTCTATTTTTTGTCATAAATTCAGCATATGTTTAGATTAAATATTAGTTCTTATGACAGATCAAACACTTACAACGCCAACAGGGTCACCAGATTGTCTGTTATCTGACATTTGACTACTCTCTCCGTCATCGTCATAGCTGTGCAGCAGGTCCATTTCCGCGTCGTTACCACGATGCCCGGATGAGAAAACCAGCCTGCTTGCAGTGTAGTTTTCTCCCCAAATGTCAGCACAGAGTTACTGCCCTTCAAACCATCTAAAACTCTCACTAATGCACCGTTATTCTAAGTTTTGCAGTGATGTCATACACGTAGCTGCTCTGAACCAATCATCAACACACTCTCGAGTCATGAAACTAAAGTACTGGGGGGTGAAAACACCGAATTTAACCCAGGAGTGATAGGTCTTCATGAATATTTTAGCACAAATAATGAAAAATATAGCTTTAGGTACGGTACATAAGAAAAGTATGAAAAGCAGGCAGGATGCATAGCCTTAATATGATAGTTTCGATATCCTTTGGTGCTTTAAACTTTAAGGATCGGCAAAAATCAGCATTTCGCCCATTTAGCTCCATATCCATTATTTATCACCTCGTGCTTCTTGCGAGGAACTCGGGGTGTGCGAAACTATGAATCTTTACGCATGGAACTTAAAGCTCAAATGTCCTTTTCTACATTGTCCGAGTTACTGTACGTACGGAGACAAGAAATATCTGTTATTTTTACGTACATTTCCGGTGTTCGCTTTCAGGTATAGTATTAACAAATTCTGTACAAATCAACTCCTACACATTCATGTACATTTGATCAAAAGTTATTTATAGGAATGTACGCGGTCCATAAAATGGCGTAACAGTTAGGCCTAAGCTTTATACACTACTGAAATCAAAAACTTCTCTCTCCACGATATGGCCATGATTGACATTGCCGATGTAGAATAAAAGCATAATTATTCATTCAAAAGTTGTTCATTTCGCGTATCTTATTGAATTTCAATTATTTCACATTTGAGAACTTTTTCATGTTAGTGTTTGGCACTGCTTTTACAGGAAGTCCCTGTATAGGACAAAAGTCAGTTGACGATAGGTCCTCTTTTTTTGTATAGGTGGCGCTGTTAAAATGACAATTTTACCACGTGGGCTCAACTGTTGTTGATGAATATACGCTTATTGCAAATGACGATTTGAGAGTTTACCTATTTAAATATGGCGAAAACAAAAAATCCGAAAATCATCAAGTCTACACCTCGTGAGGATGGAGCCAAACAAAGTGATGCAATTCACGAAAATGAGGAAAAGACTGTACACAATATACCAAGAGGCAGACCGAAGTCAGGGCGGGTTTGGAAAACAGTGCGAACAGAAAGGTATGTAAGATTCAAGGTTCAAGTAGGCAAAAGCATTAATTTCTCAGGAATTTTAAAATTGAGCTCTAAATAACTCTCCCTTTGCTTACACTACGGTAGAGCTATGCAACCTTCTGTTTATTGTCCTTGGACTAGTACCAGAGTTCTGCCGCCTCACACCTCAGGCAGTTGTCTTGGGGTCGGCCTAAAAGCCGGTCTGAACTCCTGTCTGCCGATCTGGGCACTGTGGCCAAACGGCAGTGAGTATTGACTCAAAACTGATAGAGATGGAGTGATATGGATTTTCTGTAGTCAGTGGTGAATGAATATGTCAAGATAGAAGCAGTATTTACCGAGTTATTGTATTTTCATGACACACATCGGAAATCACCGCACAGATATAAAGCCACATATTGGGATTAAAATTCATGATATACAGTTGTAAACTTCTCGATCTTTTCTCCTTTCAGCGCGACAGTAATCATATCCTTTCCAGCTAATGATGGCATATTGGTCTGCCAAAAAGAAAAATTACGAACAGGCTGCTTAAATTATAGTTCAGTTACAATGCATGTCAGAAGTTTAAAATAGCACACTCGGCTGAGTTCATCTAAATGGACTACCATTTGCCGAATATTTCATTTGATGATCAGTTTACTATGTTCCTATACGTACACAAGCTACACTGAAAACTTGACACAGACGAGGCAACGACGTTAAATGCCACCGACTTTTGTGCAGGAGCAATAAAAATAGCATAGCCAATATCCAAGGAAATCTCAGTCTAATCATCAGTGTTCAGATTATTTATTTATTTATTTATTTATTAGGTAAATGTCAGAATCGAAAAATAAGGATGACTCCAGCAAGAGAAAATGGTGTTATTTTATAAGCTTTATAAGATGGATGTCTTTTTATTTCTATTCCTGCAGATATTCTGAAATCAGGAAAATCAAGTCACTCAAGTCAACATGGGCTCAGAAAATGCAGAAAAAGGCAGAACTGAAGTCAATTAAAGATTTTGAAAAACAGCTCAAAGCGAGCAAGGACCAAGAGAGGGAGGTCTGTTTATTGTGAAAGAAGTTGATATCTTGTGGTTTTTTTTTTTTTTTTTTAGGATTGTTCAGGTACATTGTGTTGCTAAATCATTTTGGAGAAACAAGCAGTAGTAAGTAGATATTATACCCGTTTTCAATAGCTCAGTTACATTAAGCGTTGTTTGATGATCTAATTGTTGATGGCGACATCAGTGTTTAGTGAAGCTTCCAAACCCAAACTTTTCCAACAGCTGTGCATGGAAAGAATCTCAAAGGATATTCATTTCGATTTGGAATTTGGATGTTTAATTTAAATGAGCTTTGGTTTACAGATGTATATGTACACGTATTTACCTACATGTATATAAAGGTAAACTTAATTACTTTTTACTTGTATGTATACAACTTTTTGTGCACCTTTACATTTCAGGTCTTTAGAAATTATTGTAAGTTTTACCTCAGGTCATTGTGTCAATTTAATATAGAGTTCACACATGTATGTTATGCAGGGAAATTGTATAGAAGGCTGGAAACGACATTTGGCAGTTTGGGTCTATTCAGAAACAAAGTGGATTATCAAAAAAGCTTTGCACCCTTTGAAGAGTGTTTGGTCTAAACAAATCTTGTATGAACTTTCAAGATCCCTCAAGCCTAACAAACTCCAGCTCTTTTAGGAAGTCACCTGAGGCTACTGTATAAAGTTCCTTAGTTTGGGAACAATTGTATATAGGCTGCTAGGTCAGATGTATGTATGTACATGTATGTGTGCTTTGGGTTTAATGTCATACTTAACAATTTTTCAGTCTTATGACAGTAAGGAGTTGTTAGGAGTGTGTTCATATATTGTGTCTTCTTGGGGCAAGGGGTGTCCATGTCGCCAAAGTGCTGCCGCCGCTGAGGTATCATGCCGAAGGCAACAAACATGACACCCCAGTCCTGTTGCCTTGCTCTAAACCCTCAGTGCTGAAAACCAAGCAAGGCAGCAGCAAGTACCATTTTTAAAGTATTTTGTATGAACTGACCCGGGTGTGATTCCAGGGTTTTCGGACTTCGCGTAGACAAGAGTGCACGTTGCCATGGAGATGTGATGGTTATTTGTTTAGTCCGCTCACAAACCTCACCATCTAACCCTGCCTTAGGGAAATATCTTTCATCTCAGCAGGAAATACCTATCAAATAAAAAAAAAAATTATCTCTTACTTGCTCTGTTTGAAAAATTTCGTATATGTTTGTTGCCCTTTTATTAGCTTTGTTTGCTAAACAAGGCTGTTCTAAGTGCTACTTCAGTACCAAGAGAAACCAGGTAGCAATGTAAACATGAAATGAAGGATACACTGTGAAATGTAGGTTCCAAAACATTTACGATAAATAACACTACCAGTATTAAACCCCTATAAGTGAAGAATTCACAAAAATGAAATTCTCTGCAGTTTATTTAAAATTTTCCTGATGTGACGTGATAACATTTCTCATGTGACGATACATCAGGCTGGTGTGGTGTTGTGTAAGGCAGTTCTGCTGGAATGACTTCATGCGCGTTTGAAAGTACAGTAGAAAAGACAAAAAACTTCTGTTTCCATATTTCCCCCCAAACTAACAACAGCATCTTTAATACAATGTATGTTTTTTTTACAGTTTAAGAAAGCAATGCCAGCTATCTAGATCCTTGTCACTTTACCTTGCTTTTAGGCCGTATAAGTCTTGACGCTATAGTAGCTCTTTAGGAAATTCTTCATTGGGCGTAATATGACAATATCTGAATTTTTTTTTTTAAATTTAGACTAATGAAAAACATAGTATTGTCGAGAAATTTTTTAAAAATGCTGTCTGAATAAAAAAAAAACAAAACTTTAGAGTAAGGCATTTGTTTGGAGGGTTGGTCACATTAGGCACAGCATATATGTTTTTATTCATGGCCCAATCTCTGTGTGGTAATTTTAAGTCATTTTGATATCCTCAATGATTATTTCTGCATTATTTTTTTGACAGAATTTAAAGCAGCGAAGAGAACTGAACAAGAAAAGAAGACTCGAAAATGAAAGGAAAGCTGAAATTGTACAGCCTGTAAGTTTATGAACATACATGCTTTTGATCACAATTTCACACATTAGAGTGGTTTTCTTTCAGTTATACCTCTGATCCCTTGCATCTTTGCCTCATGGTCGCAATATTGCCATGGTGATAAGCCACAATCATGATAATCATTCAGTCATTGTTGCACATACATGTGTATAGAAAACCTGTTCTTTAAGACAGCTGCATGATGTTTGCTCTGCTTCTTGTATGTTAAAAGCCTCCCTCAGGATTAGCCTGGAATTTCTGTATGTCATGTCAGTGTGTCCTGACAGATTAGTCTTGTGTTTCAATATGTCACGTTTGTGTCCTGATGTATTAGTCTGGTGTTTCAGTGTGTCACGTCTGTGTCTGACAGATTAGTCTTGTGTTTCAGTGTGTCACGTTTGTGTCCTGACGTATTAGTCTGGTGTTTCAGTGTGTCACGTCTATGTCCTGATAGATTAGTCTGGTGTTTCAGTGTGTCACGTCTGTGTCCTGACAGATTAGTCTGGTGTTTCAGTGTATCACGTCATTGTGTCCTGACAGGTTAGTCTGGTGTTTCAGTGTGTCACGTCTGTGTCCTGATAGATTAGTCTGGTGTTTCAGTGTGTCATGTTTGTGTCCTGACAGATTAGTCTGGTGTTTCAGTGTATCACGTCTGTGTCCTGACAGGTTAGTTTGGTGTTTCAGTGTGTCACGTCATTGTGTCCTGACAGATTGGTCTGTTGCTCCAGTGTGTCACGTCTGTGTCCTGACAGATTGGTCTGTTGTTTCGGTGTATCACGTCTGTGCCCTGACAGATTGGTCTGGTGTTTCAGTGTGTCACGTCTGACAGATTAGTCTGGTGTTCTAGTGTGTCACATCAACATGCCCTGACAGGACTGGGTTTTTTTGAAATTGTCTTTTCATCTGACAAAAAATGGAGTTACCAAGGGATGATAGACAAAGGAAGAAAAAACAACAAAGACTGTAATGGACATGGTATGATAGACAATGGAGAATAAATGGCAAAGATAATAGTAGACATTCTGTGATAGACAATGGAGAATAAATGGCAAAGATAATAGTAGACATTCTGTGATAGACAATGGAGAATAAATGACAAAGATAATAGTAGACATTCTGTGATAGACAGTGGAGAATGGAAAGGCAAGAATGTAATTGAAACATCAGGTCATATGCAGTGGAGAATAAACAACAAAGAATGCAATGGGCATGGGGTGAAAGACAGTGTAGAATAAATGACAAGGAATGCAATGGACTTTTGGGTGGTAGACAGTGGAGATTAAACAACAAAGACTGCAATGGGCATGGGGTGATAGACTGGCGATAAAGAACAAAGACTGCAATGGACATGGGGTGAAAGACAGTGTAGAATAAATGACAAAGAATGCAAGGGATATTGGGTGATAGACAGTGGAGAATAAACAACAAAGAATGCAGTGGACATGGGGTGATAGTGTAGAATAAATGACAAAGACTGCAATGGACGTTGGGTGATAGGCAGTGGAGAATAAACAACAAAGAATGCAATGGACATGGGGTGATAGACAGTGGAGATTAAACAACAAAGAATGCAATGGACATGAGGTGAAAGACAGTGTAGAATAAATGACAAAGAATACACTGGACGTTGGGTGATAGACAGTGGAGATTAAACAACAAAGACTGCAATGGGCATGGGGTGATAGGCTGGAGATAAACAACAAAGAATGCAATGGACATGGGGTGAAAGACAGTGGAGAATAAACAACAAAGACTGCATTGGACACTGGGTGATATACAATGGAGAAAAACAACAAAGACTGCAATGGACATGGGGTGATAGACAATGGAGAATAAACAACAAGGAAAGTAATGGACATTGGGTGGTAGACAGTGTAGAATAAATGACATAGAATGCAATGGATATGGGGCGATAGGCAGTGGAGAATAAATGACGAATGCAATGGACGTTGGGTGATAGACAAAGAAGAATAAACAACAAAGAATGCAATGGACTGGGGTGAAAGACAGTGGAGAATAAACAACAAAGACTGCAATGGGCATGGGGTGAAAGACAGTGGACAATAAATGACAAAGAATGCAATGGACGTTGAGTGATATCCAATGGAGAATAAGCAACAAAGACTGCAACGGACATGGGGTGATAGTGGAGAACAAAAAACAAAAACTGCAATGGACATGGGGTGATAGACAGTGTAGAATAAATGACAAAGACTGCAATGGGCATGGGGTGGTAGACAATGGAGAATGAACAACAAAGAAAGTAATGGACACTGGGTGATATACAATGGAGAATAACAACAAAGACTGCAGTGGACATGGGGTGATAGACAATGGAGAGTAAACAATAAAGAAAGTAATGGACATGGGGTGATAGACATTGTAGAATAAATGACAAAGACTGCAATGGACATGGGGTGATAGACAGTGTAGAATAAATGACAAAGACTGCAATGGACATGGGGTGATAGACAGGGGAGAAGATACAACAGACTGCAATGGACATGGGGTGATAGACAGTGGAGAGTAGTGTGCTGGCTAAACTGTGGAGAATACACAGGCAAGAATGTTAATGACAAGGTGTAATAGACAATGGGTTATAAACAGTGAAGAATGCAATTGACATTAGGTGGGTTACACTGCAGACTGAAGAAATAAAGATAGTGAAGGATATGGCATGAGGCATAGGGCACAGTAAACAACAACACGGGGTGGTAAGATAAAGGGAGATTAAACTGCAAAGAATGCAATTGACATTAGGTGGGTTACACTGCAGATTGAAGAATTAAAGATAGTGAAGGATATAGCATGATACGTAGGGCACAGTAAACGACAACTCGGGGTGGTAAGATAAAGGGAGATTAAACTGCAAAGAATGCAGTTGGCATTGAGGGGGGTGGGGGTGGGGGGTGGGGGTGCATTGCAGAATATGAGACAAGGAAAGCAAAGGAATAGATGGTTTGCAATGGCAGTCGTCTTTGAGGTAAGTTTGTGTGTATTGCCCATTGTATGCCCTTACCAGCCAAGGGCCTCTGCCCAGCTTATGACGCCTCTAACGATATACACCCATTGGGCATACACAAACTTAGCTCAAAGATGGCTGCCATTACAAACCATCTGTAGGATATTTGTGGACATTTAGAGGACCAGGCAACAGACAAAGCATGAGAAAAAATGAAATGGTTCCACTGGGTTTGAACCCCACACTACCAGATATCATATACAATGTGGCTAATGCTGAAAAACACCACAACGTCTTGATCGAGTTAGGCCTTAGTTATTACCTGCACCTGGTTAAGTATGTACATTTCAGGTTGTTCGACACATGGTGTGCAATCACCCCACTCTAGTGTCCCATCCAGTTTTCCTGGGCTCAGTTCAGTTTTGAGAGCGGGCGAGGACAGAGTGCATGCAGGTGACAGGAAATGTTAGGAGACTATAAAGATATGAAATTTTGGTCTAAATAGTTAAAAGGAACAAGCAGTGTTGTGTGTTGTAATCTTTAAATTGTTAGGAGGACTAAGCGGTGTTGTGTGTTGTAATCTTTAAATTGTTCGGAGGACTAAGTGGTGTTGTGTGTTGTAATCTTTAAATTGTTAGGAGGACTAAGCAGTGTTGTGTGTTGTAATCTTTAAATTGTTAGGAGGACTAAGCGGTGTTGTAATCTGTAAATTGTTAGGACTAAGCGTTGTTGCGTGTTGTTTTCTGTAAATTGTTAGGAGAACTAAGCGGTGTTGTGTGTTGTTTTCTTTAAATTGTTAGGAGGACTAAGCGTTGTTGCGTGTTGTTTTCTGTAAATTGTTAGGAGGATTAAGCGGTGTTGTGTGTTGTAATCTTTAAATTGTTAGGAGGACTAAGTGGTGTTGTGCGTTGTAATCTTTAAATTGTTAGGAGGACTAATAGGTGTTGTGTGTTGTAATCTTTAAATTGTTAGGAGGACTGAGCAGTGTTGTGTGTTGTAATCTTTAAATTGTTAGGAGGACTAAGCGGTGTTGTAATCTGTAAATTGTTAGGACTAAGAGTTGTTGCGTGTTGTTTTCTGTAAATTGTTAGGAGGACTAAGCGGTGTTGTGTGTTGTTTTCTTTAAATTGTTAGGAGGATTAAGCAGTGTTGTGTGTTGTAATCTTTAAATTGTTAGGAGGACTAAGCGGGATTTGTGTTGTTTTCTTTAAATTGTTAGGAGCACTAAGAGGTGTTGCGTGTTGTTTTCTTGAAATTGTTGGGAAGACTAAGCGGTGTTGTGTGTTGTTTTCTTTAAAAGGATCCAAAGCCATGATAATTACTTTTCTGTGCGGCATCCTAAAGCCCGTCTCTTCCTTACGGGCACATAAGATCTAGACCTGAATAGAAACTGGAAACTGGGAGATTTCTTTAACGGTTGAATTTGGCCTGACAAGAGTAACATGTTTTGGGCTGGTCATGACTCAAGGTACACGTGTGGATAGACTTTTTCGCATATTTCTCCATGGCTTTGGACTTACATTCCTGGTAGAACGGGGGTATAGAGGAATGCTGTCGTGATTGATGAGAATTGCCCATGATGCATTGCGAACAGGGCTGGCTTTACATGCAAAGATTGAAAACTGTCCATTGATAGCTGTGGACAGGAGGGAGTGTTGTACATTTCACGGTTTGAGTGACAGGCAGCCAACCTATGTAGCAGCATATGTTACCCGAAGCACATGTATTCTAATAATGTTAAATGCACGGGCTTACATTTCTATTTCTGAAGTAGGGTGGTGTCATTTAAATATTTCTAGTGAGAAAACTTTAGATCATAGCTCAATTTGGTAAACATGCACCAGAAATGACATGACTTGGGCTACAATTTTGTGCAAGTCTCAGATTTGTAGATTTCGTAGGTCTGGAGTTACAGGCTATTGAAATTGTGTGGCTGATAAAAGTTTTTGACCATATCTCAAAAAGTTACAAAGATAGGCAAATCATTGTTGGCAAACACACCAGAATAGATGAAAACATCAAATTTATACACTTCTTTTGATGTCATAAGTTCGACCAATGGCGAGCTTCCAAAGTTTCAATGCATGTCCATGATTTTTTCAAACTTGCTCAAATTTCAAAGAATCCATTTGTTGATTCTTGAGAAGAAGATTTTTAAAGGCTTTGATAAAACTCCAATATGGTCGCCATGTCACTTGACCAAAGTTAACCAAAAACAGCCAATGTCTGCCTCATAACCTTGTTCCTAAAATCACCAAATTTCAACAACATCCAATGAAAACATTTCTTTTTACAGGTCTTAAGCCTTCAATAAGCCTTCAACAAAACAGAAGAAAAATAGTAAAAATCCGAACAATTTCAATGGCATTCCCAGCACAGAGTGCAAAATAAACAAGTTAGAATGAACAGATATTCTGCTAGGCTGTACCCATATTGGTTTTTAGCTTCATCGGATTAAATCTGTGTACTGGATTAAATAAATATAAGAAAGTACAGAAAGTACTGGAATCCCTAGGATGACAGATGAATTTCAGACTACATTTCTCAATCTGATATAAACTAATTAGTCCCGCTGATAGGGCTAAAACACCAGTGTGACTAATTTTCATCGTAAAGTAATGCAGTATACATGCTGAACAATAACTCGTCTTGTTTCTTTTTCACAGATAAGAAACACAGCCAAAATCAAGAGGATGAAAAAGAAACAACTTCGAAAACTGGAGAAGAGATAAAAGAAACATGTTTGTATGTAAAAAATATTTACAAAAAATGAGTGTCTGATAGTTCTGTTGTTTTTGTTTTTGCTCCAGTGTTGTAATGATGAAATGAAGTTTCCAAAATTCCACATGCTCACACATGAATTGCAAGGTTAATCTTGGTCTTAGATTTACAGTTATCTGGATTTCCCTACTAATCCTTTGTGGAGCATAGTTTTTCCACACGACTTACATCCTTGATTGTAAGAAATTTGAGCTTACGTGAAGACCGTCAGTTTCAGGGGTGGAGGAAACCAGAGTGCCTGGGGAAAACTGCTAACCTTTGACAATTTACTGATGAACTTTCTCACATGTAACATACAGATATGCATTACTTATTGGTGGAAGAAGTGGTCTTGGGCAACGACTACACAAGCATCATCCCCCTCTTATTGTCATCAAAGCCCCACAAGCAGTGACAGCGGGGAATCTAAGTCCCTGTCTAAGGTCAGTTTTGAACCCGCATCTCGTGTGTCGTAGAGATAGAAAGCTTCTGGCAATCACTTTTAACCACTAGGCCACTATCAAGTCCCATTGAGTCTTCCATCAGCGTGGTGTGCTGATCTGTAAGCTGCCCATGGGAATGTTCATCAGTAACTTGCAAAATGTCAGTGGTTTTTATCATGTGTACTTTAGTTTCCTCTACAAGTGACATTGTGGAATGCTACAGTTTTGTCTTCTCTGATCTGGTGAATCATTGTCAAGGTCAGCGTGAATTGCTGTATTTCACTCAAAGTTTGGTAAGTAAAAGTGTACTTTCAGAAGCATATAAAGGCCTTAGAATGATACTTCAGATGTCAAGAGAAGTTTTTCTTATAAAAAAAAACTAATCAAAATTTATTTATTTATTAATTTGATGGTGTTTTACGCCATACTAAAGAAAATCTCCTTGAAAAGATGGCAGCCAGCATTCAGAGGAAATCGGGCAGAGGTTACTCGCACACATTCCCACTTACAATCAGAGAAAGTCAGCATTATTAGCTGACGGCAACCACATTGATGAGAGGATTCTGGTATATCGCACTGCGCTGGCTCGCAATAACCACCAAGCCAGTGGGGACCCAAATCAAAACATTCCAAAAAATCTCTAAGTTGCTCTATAAAGTTGAAAAATGCTGAAGTGTAGGTGAAATACATTATCAACTATGAGCTGGAGAACTAAACTTAACATTTCATGTGTTGATACATACTTAGGCATAACCTACATGTAGGCCTTACATGCATGTGTTTAAATGTGATTATTAAAAAGTTTAAGCAGATCTAAAACACAACACATGTATCTTCATACAAAATTAATGGCATGGACTAAAGTTAAACTTGATACACTTTTGAGTGTGTGCCCTGTGTAATTCCTGACAGTTCGTGCATGTGTGCAACATTTTTATTTAAGCATTTTCTGTGTAGACATAAAATTAAAATTTTTGTGTAGCTCTGAAATTGGTCAACCTACTGTCTTCAGGACAGACTCCACAAAATGAAAATTACTTCAATAATACCTGGCGTGACTTAATGGTCCACAAGTACGTCATAAATAGCCTATACTAAATCAAAAATAGCCTATACTAAATCATAAATGGTCTAAATAGCCTACACTAAATCATAAATGGCCTAAATAGCCTACACTACATCATAAATAGCCTATACTAAATCATAAATAGCCTATACTGAAAACCCAATCTCAATTGACAAATTCAGCCAGTGTTCATCTTCATGCTTTGTTACTGTAACATAACAATAACATGTTACAGCGAAGGATGGTATGGTTGTTTCTAGTGGTTATTCTGAATTATGTTACTTAGCAACTGTATCAGATTTGTTAGCTCTTCAAGCAGAGGTAGTAGACGGAAGGATACAGGCCTCTGCATGAAAAGATCATGGCCAACCCAAACAATGTAGTTCAGTTTCCAAAATCTAATCATAAAGGTACATACTATACTGACAATAACTGTTTCATGAGCAAAAAGCTTGAAGAATTATCAAGGCCAAAATAAACATTTCAAGATCAACAACTTTATTTATTTCAGAATGACTAATGAACTGCAGAGCAAGATTTAAATCATGATATATGCATTACCTGTAGTAACTTGTAATAATTATTTTCCTCCTACACAGATTCTCATTCAATATCACTGAACTACTTCATGGACCCTGTTTCTTCCACATCTACTGAATAAATATATTTATTTATTTATTTATCTATTTAATTGGTGCTTTACGCCGTACTCAAAAATATTTCACTTATACAACACCGGCCGGCATTATGGCGGGCGGAACCGGGCTCGGGGAAATCCACGACCATCTGCAGGTTGTTGGCACACCTTGTCATTAACAGTTGAAGAGGACTGAATAAATATACACTAGTGCTTGAAAAAACTGTTCATATACTAAGTACATGTGGTTTTCAGTTTCTGAAAAAAGATCATAATTCACTACAAACTTGTGCATACATGGCCTTTCATGAGACAAACTGACCAATACAGAGGGATGAGTTTGTTCCTCCAAAACCAAAAGAGTTCGTAAGAGCTATTCTTCTGGTAGTGTCTGACCAGTTTTGTGATTGGTTAGGGACAAAGTTTAAATCTGCACACTCCGGGTCCTGATTTTTCAGGTTAATGGTAGGGGGAATAACTCCTGTGTGACAAGCCAAAAGGGTGAAAATGGCTTCCACACTTCCAGCCCCGCCCAAAAGATGTCCAACTGCTCCCTTTGAGGAGGACACAGCAAGATTCCCAGCACGTTCTTGGAAAACTGATTGGATTGCTTGACTTTCAGCAATGTCGCCAAGTGGAGTTGACGTGGCGTGTGCATTGATGTAGCCAACCTCTTCTGCTTCAATCCCAGCATCCTTCAGGGCTCCCATCATGCATTGCTGTGCCCCAATTCCGTCAGCCCTGGGTGCTGTTAAGTGATGAGCATCACCAGACAGTCCATATCCCATAATTTCTCCATAGATACTGGCGCCTCGTTTCCAAGCATGCTCTAAGTTCTCCAACACGACCATTCCAGAGCCCTCGGACATGACAAAACCGTCACGCCCTTTGTCGAATGGACGAGATGATTGCTCTGGAGTGTCATTGTAACGTGTGCTCAGCGCCTTCAAGCGACTGAACCCGGCCATTGACAAGGGTCCTATCACAGCCTCTGTACTTCCTGCAACCATCACATCCGCATCACCTCGCTGGATCATCTTGAAGGCATCTCCAATGGAATGGACACCTGTTGTACAGGCAGTAGACACGGAATGGTTTGGTCCCTGAAGGGAAAAAGGGATTGGTGACCTTAATACTTGAATGTTCACTTGACCATAACATGTCCGGACCAGTGGTGGGGGTGGAGGAGTTAAAATAAGAATGGGCAACGTTAAAATAAAAACGCAGCTCTTCAGAGAATAGCCCCACCAGTTTACTTGCATGTGGTCATGTAACAGAAACGCACATGGACAGATGAAATTTGAATGTAAAATGATTGATGAGAGCATAATGTCAAATACAGTGAATTTGTTTGATGAGAAATTATAGCAATGGGAATTTCTAAGTGCGAAATGTATGTTGTCCAACCAAATGACAATCTCAAACCAGCTGAAATGCAGTAATGACATCACCAGAATGTGAACACCTTGACAGTGCCACCATAATAACATCACCAAAATGAGAACACCTTGACAGTGCCACAATGATGACATCACCTGAATATGAACACCTTCACACTGCCACAGTAATGACATCACCAGAATGTGAACACCTTCACAGTGATAAAGTAATTACATCACCAGAATGAGAACACCTTCACAGGGCCACAGTAATGACATCACCAGAATGAGAACACCTTGACAGTGCCACAGTAATGACATCACCAGAATGCGAACACCTTGACAGTGTCACAGTAATGACATCATCAGAATGTGAACACCTTGACAGTGACACAGTAATGACATCACCAGAAGGAGAACACCTTGACAGTGCCACAGTAATGACATCACCAGAATGAGAACACCTTGACAGTGCCACAGTGATGACATCACCAAAATGTGAACACCCTGACAGTGTCACAGTAATGACATCACCAGAATGAGAACACCTTTACAGTGCCACAGTAATAACATCACCAAAATGAGAACACCTTTACAGTGACACAGTAATAACATCACCAAAGTGAGAACACGCTTACAGTACCACAGTGATGACATCACCAGAATGAGAACACCTTGACAGTGACACAGTAAAAACATCATCGGATTGTGAACACCTTGATAGTGCCACAGTAATGACATCACCAGAATGAGAACACCTTAACACTTACACAATAATAACATCACCAGAGTGAGAAAACCTTTACAGTGCCACAGTGATGACATTACCAGAATGTGAACACCTTGACAGTGCCACAATGATGACATCACCAGAATGTCAACACCTTGACAGTGCCACAGTAATGACAACACCAGAATGAGAACACCTTCACAGGGCCACGGTAATGACATCACTAGAATGAGAACACCTTGACAGTGCCACAGTAATGACATCACCAGAATGTGAACACCTTGACAGTGCCACAGTGATAACATCACCAGAATGAGAACACCTTGACAGTGCCACAGTAATGAAATCACCAGAATGAGAAAACCTTGACAGTACCAAAGTAATGACATCACCAAAATGAGAACACCTTTACAGTGCCACAGTAATAACATCACAACAGTGAGAACATCTTAACAGTGACACAGTAATAACATCACCACAGTGAGAACACCTTGAGTGAGTGAGCGCTTGGGGTTTAACGTCGTACTCAACAATTTTTCAGTCATACGACGACGATGAGAACACCTTGACAGTGCCACAATGATGACATCACCAGAATGTGAACACCTTCACAGTGCCACAGTAATTACATCACCAGAATATGAACAACTCGACAGTGCCACAGTAATGAGATTCCACCAGTGCCATTGTGGTGGCATAATCATGACGTCCTGTGTCACAGTGATGAAATCACAAAAATGGGGACATCAATGAAAACTTATCACCATAACAGG
The DNA here is from genome assembly GCF_032854445.1 of Liolophura sinensis. Taxonomy (NCBI): domain Eukaryota; kingdom Metazoa; phylum Mollusca; class Polyplacophora; order Chitonida; family Chitonidae; genus Liolophura; species Liolophura sinensis. Next base: position 16,378,751 of record NC_088304.1, read on the forward strand.
GGCCTCCGTGGCTTGGTTAGCAAGCTAGTGCAGCACAATGACCCAGGCGCCTCTCACCAATGCAGTTGCTGTGAGTCCACCTCATGCTGGCTTCCTCTCTGGCCATGTGTGGGAAGTTCTGCTAGCAACCTGCGGATGGTTGTGGGTTTCCCCCGTGCTCTGCCCGGTTTCCTCTCACCAAAATGCTGGCTGCCATCGTATAAGTGAAATATTCTTGAGTACGGCATAAAACATCAATGAAATAAAATAAATAAATAAATCGCCATAACAGTGATGATCCCACCATAACATAGCAACACCATGACAGTGGTACCAAAACAGCATCACAGTGATGATCACATCATAACACAGCAACACCACAGTGATGATCCCACCATAATATAGTAACACCATGACAGTGGTACCATAACAGCACTACAGTGATGATCCCATCATAACATAGTAACACCATGACAGTGGTACCATAACAGCACCACAGTGATGATCCCACCACAATACAACACCATAACAGTGGTACCATAACAGCACCACAGGGATGATCCCACGATAACAGCAACACCACGACAGTGGTACCATAACAGCACCACAGTGATGATCCCACCATAATACAGTAACACCATGACAGTGGTACCTAACAGCTCCACAGTGATGATCCCACCATAATAGCAACATCATGTCTGTGGTACCATAACAGCATCGCAGCGATGATCCCACCACAATAGCAACATCATGTTCGTGGCACCATAACAGCACCACAGTGATGATCCCACCATGATAGCAACATCATGTCCGTGGTACCATAATAGCACAACAGTGATGATCCCACCATAATATAGTAACACCATGACAGTGGTACCATAACAGCACCCCAGTGATGATCCCACCATAATAGCAACACCATGGCAGTGTACCATAACAGCACCACAGTGGTGATCCCACCATAATACAGTGACACCATGACAGTGGTGCCATAACAGCACCACAGTGATGATCCCACCATAAAATAGTAACACCATGACAGTGGTACCATAACAGCATTGCAGTGATACTCCTGCCAGAATATCTCACACCGACACCACCAAAATGCTAACTGCATGACACCTTCACCACCTTGAGAGAAACATCCAAAACCCCCTACTATGAGAAGTCACCAGCATCACCATGACCCAATCTGGGTAACTTTACCTGTAGCCCATGCTTAACGCTAACCCAACCAGCTGCCATGTTTGTCAGTATGGTTGGGATAAAATATGGACTGATTTTGTTGTATCCTTTCACCCGAAGAGCAAGCCCAGCGTCAACAATGACATCTAAATCACACATACCCAGCCCAATGGCCACACCTAAAACAAAACAACACGAGAATGTGAGAAAAAAAATGAACATGGCTAAAAAACTTGGCCTATCCCATTATGGTGAGCGTCCTATCATGGAATAATCAGAAAAGTTGCTAAAGAGAAACAATAATGGTGCTGATTGGTTAGTGTGTGAGACAGGCAAGTCTCGGCGATGCTGAATTTGAATTTGATTTATTCCCTGTGCACTGAAGCATGACTAAGCAACATGTAAAAGTTTAAGCAAGGATCTACTGTCTTCAGCCTGTCAGCATGGATTCTCAATGTGACTTCAGACTGAGCCTGGATCTCCTGCTTATGAGGAGGATACTTGAACACGTTGACAAGCGCAAAGCTTATAATATTGTCAGCTTAGTCAATGATATTAATGTGAATACAATCCAGAAGAATGACAATATCATCATGGATTCTCAATGTGACTTCACACTGAGCCTGGATCTCCTGCTTATGAGGAGGATACTTTAACATGTTGACAAGCGCAAAGCTTATAATGTTGTTAGCTTAGTTGATGATATTAATGTGAATTCAATCAATAAGAATGAAAATATTCTTTTTCTAAATTGACCAAGAGGAACAGAGAATAAAATGACATTAACCTGATCTCCGTTGATCTGCTTCGGAAATGGGTTTCCAGTTGGCCTGTATCAAGGCTTCACTGGCAGCTGCTAAAGCATAGGCTGATGCCAGCGACATGTGTCGCTGGTCAGCAGGGGGAACAATTCTGTCCAGGTTCAGTTGGCCTGGACTGTGCCCTCTTGGCACGTATCCACAGACCTTGCTTGGAATTTTATCAAATCCTGTAACCCAGAGCAGAGGTATATATAAAGTGAAGAATCCCCACCTAGGTCATATGTTGGCAGCAACCATTTGTATCAATACCTGATGCGAGTACAATCATGTCTATGACAATATACATCACACTCTCCATGTAAAAATTCATTAACATCCATAAAAACTACCTATTACAATTTATGGCACTAATTTTCAACTGATCCAGCAGAAGATAGTGAAAAGTGACAGCTGTATTTGAGAAGTGATCAACACCCAGTCATCTGCAGCAAGCACAGTTCATTTGAACCAAATTAAGAAATGTCTCCAAAGCACAAAATGAGAGCAGTAAATACTGATAGCAGAAAGAACAATGCTAATGGATTATCATTTGTTTAGCTTTATTGCAGCTGGTGCCAACTTCTTTAAGTAACATTTCTGCATGGATACTTCACATGTAGAGTAAACAGCCACACCAAAACTTCCTTTAAAAAAAAAGCTGGCCTCTTTAAAACAGGTTGAATGATGTACCACTTTAACGGGATCAGCTTTCAAGACAGCTAGTTGGAATTTCTCTTAGAACAATTAATACAGTACTGGTATTCAAATCCTGGTCTGACCCAAATAGCACTGCTTAAACAATGACACTACTCACTTCAAGGTGCTTGAGAATTTTTTCTTATGAATGGAAGAAACCTGCGTACCTCCAGTGCCCATAGTAAACCAACAGTTGCAGTTGAAACAGTGACAGCTGGATTTGAACACGCCACCTTGGTCAATTAAGGACTTGTTAGTCACAGCCAGCTTGTGCTTTCACCATCTGAACCAGCGAGCTCCCAATCCAGATGTAGTTTCACCATGTGGTGAATTCAATTTCCAAAACAACCTTGATATTCAACCTCACTGTTTGTATATTTCAAGTACCGCTATGTATTAATTTCAGAATTGCTGAAATTAACCGAATTAACCTTAATCTATTTGTTTGTTTGATTGGTGTTTTACGCCCTACTCAAGAATATTTCGCGCATACGACGGCGACCAGCATAGGGTAGGAGGAAACCGGGCACAGCTGGGGGAAATCTATGACCATCCGGAGTAGCCTCAATAAACATGCCGAAAACATTTGAGTAGACTCAATACAATCCCCCAAAGGCGTGCAGCGTGGTGATTACGAAAAAGTGAACACCTTCGAAGTGAGTGCGTGTTATTCCACATTCGCCATCAGTCAACCGTTTCCACACATGTTCTGTGCCTACTCCCAAACACGTCACGAGTCCCATGCCAGTCACAACAACTCGTCGAACTTTCTGACCAGTGAAAGTGCAAAACCGACTTGCAGCAGTTGAAGACATTGCGAAAATATCAGTTTTTGTAACTGGCGAGAAAGAATTTTGAATGCTAAAATAGATTCAAATCAAATGTTTGTCAAATTTTCATGGGATCCGCCATTTTTATGTGGGTCTTTTATGTGTTGACGCGAGTAGCTGTCAAAATGGGTCATATACAAAATGCTGACCGTGACCGAATACATCATAATTGGTAAAATGCGGAATTCCATTAACAAGAAACGTGATGTTATGGCGAAAAGTTTTAGGCAATGTAAATTTAACATATTACTGAACAGATGAAATGAAAGAGGCCACCATATACAGGGTTGGCTTTCTTCCACAGACCAGTGGTACTAATGTTTAGACTAAAGGTGATTTGTAATGGTGTGTTTAGAAAAAAAAAAAAAAGACCAGCTTTGTTCATGAACTGCCTTTCTAGTCTTACATTGTTCGTTCCATAGATCTAAAGTTAAGAAAAGACTCATTCAATGCCAGGTTCATTCTTTGAGTTAGCGTATAAACGAATGTCTAATAATAGCCAATCAGAGTGCTAGAAAATATGCCGCCCGGATCGTGGATTGCGTCTATAGTTTACACGAAGGCAAGGCAACCAACTTCTCTGTCTTCAAGAATTGGACGTTGTCTTCAACAAGTGCCTTTCAGTTTTAAAAACACCAACCGTAAACATGTTTGTGTTATCTCCCAGATCGTCTGCCAGTCTGTCTTCCTCGAGGACAATGAGCGACGTAGATGAGTTAGATTCCGTTATAAAAGCCAACGCTGGGCCTAGCCTCGAGGGGAACCTGCGATTACTGGACACCATGTAAGGATTGCCGGTTAAATCTTTGACCGTTCGTTATTTGCTCTGTCACAACAATTCTTATTTGTTTCATACCCAAACCGTTTCGTCCCCAATCATCTCCTATACAAGATATTTATGGTGTACTTAATAACCTCTTTTCAAGCAAGTGGTATTTCTAGTCCATCTGAATGGTGCGCTATTTAAAAAGTCTGACTTTCCCCACCTGTTAGGGACCATGGTGCAGATTTCAAATTCTCATCTCCAATCTAACTCACGAGCGAGGCTTTCCGCCAGCTTTAAGTGCCTTAAAGTATCAATTACTTTTAACTGAGGCCAACTTTTCAGGCATGAAAATGAAATTTGACTACTCTAATTTATATTTGTTATGGCACTCACATAGTCATGGATTGCTCCCATTCACACTGGTAGGAAGCATCATAACATTTTGGAAAACTGTCAATTACTAACCTTCCCAGCCTGTTCAGTCACTGCTTTACAATATTAAGGGTCCTAGACTGCCAGACAGATAAACTACCGATCTTTCTATCATTTCAAAGGTAAATATCTATCCACATTTCAGTGAATTCAACTTCTCCACTCACTTGCACTGTACGAAGATGTTCGCAAATGACAGAGCTTGTAAAGTTGTTCTGCTGCCAGTTATAACTGAGTCGCTTCTTGTTATCTTGTTCACTATGGTCTTTGAAATTGTGTGAGTTATCCCCAAAAGCATTCCCACTTGAGAGTGTAGTTGTAATCTGTATTGTTCACTTTTCCGAGCTTACTGAATATGTATGCGCTGTTATGTAAGCTGTCTGCATGTACTGATTGAAAGCTAGACAGCTGATGATGTATCTTATGGAAATCTCCAAGTCACGTGTCCTCGAGAACAGTCTACTTAGTCCTTTCTGATTTCTGCCAGTTTGGAGTTGTGGCTCTGTATGCTAATTTGGTACGTTAGTACATTGTCAGATCAGTTGAGACAGGCATGTTCTAAAAAAGTCTTACATTGGCTCTTTAGTTTGAATTCTTGGGTATTACTCAGATTACAAGCAGATGTAAAAGAATGGATGAACGGTCAGTTTAACCGCCCATATCTTAAAAACATTGGATAGACATAGGAAGTAATGAATGCACACTTGCGTGAACAGCAAGAATTTTGTTACCAAATAAAGATCACAAAGGCTGCATGAATTGTTCTCAGGCTGTGAGTGAATTTGTGGCTGTTGTTATTGCTGTAAATCTCATTGTTCACTCTGAGATTGACAAGTGACAGGTCATTACTGACGGTACAGTTTGAGTAGTGCTTACCTGTCACATTCCACTGCATAACAACAGTGTGGATAATTGATCATCTGTGGATATGTGCAGAACTATTCAACAGTTTCACACTTACCTGTCAGTGTTAAGGTTGTGTTATAATTCTGTACATGTAGGTACATGTAACTACACTACCGTGGGGCCTCCATGGCTCAGTTGGTTAGCGCACTAGCGCAGCGAAATGGCCCAGGAGTCTCTCACCACTGCGGTCGCTGTGAGTTCAAGTCCAGCTCATGCTGGCTTCCTCTCCGGCCGTACATGGAAGGTCTGCCAGCAACCTGTGGATGGCCGTGGGTTTCCCCCGGGCTGTGCCCGGTTTCCATCCACCATAATGCTGGCCGCCGTCGTTTAAGTGAAATATTCTTGTGTACGGTGTAAAACACCAATCAAATAAATAATTAAATACACTACTGTGTATGTTATGGAAGGAAACAACATAACATACATGTACACAATAATAACAATAAATAGGATGTAAACAGGAATTTTGTGTCAATATCACAAAGCTAACAGCCTCCACTAACTGTAACATCCTCTGATGAAGTGCCATCTGCTAGTCCATTTTCTGGACACATTGTATTAATCCTTATAGTTTTCCTCCTTGCCCTACCAACAATGATAGTTGTCAGTGATCTGTTGAATCAGGTCATGGCACACCTGTTCAGTTGGGTGGAGGCCTTGTGCTTACCCGGTACCAACCACACTACTTGTCTGTCTCTCGCTTCTCAGAATGTTGCAAGGCTGATGTTGTAGCAGTTGACCTTTGATAACTAAACTGCGCTTAGTAACAAGAGAATGCTCTTTTTCATTAAACTCATTCCATCGTGTTTATCATTGTGTAAACAAATTCCAGAACGTGGTGTGTCTTGATTCGCTAACCAGTGTTGATTGACTTCAGTCTAATACCATGCATGTAATAAATAATGCCGCCTTGAGCATTATTGGCTGTTATGCACGTAGTCACTGTTTATAGCATGCAGTTTACATGGAGACCATTAAACAGAGCATGGGAAGCAGCTGAGACATTTTGGTATCATTTGGGACACCTGGTCTGCTCCTTAAAGCTGATATAAATGTAAATTTAGTAGCAACAGCTGGCTTTTCTTTCTACATGGTTAGCCCATCTAAAGAACAAACCCTTACTTTAAAAAAAAAAATGAGATTAATGTACATGTAATTCTTTGCTCTCAACGCTGCTTATATCTGTCCTAAAAATTGGATGAATTAGATACATGTACTAAAAGTTTTTGCTGCCTGTTTTGCCTTTAAAATATGTTTCACCTTTCTGCTTAAAATGGCAACTTTCTTCACAATTTTTGCATTTAAATAAATTTTTGGGTGAAAAAATTTTGTCTGTAGAATGGACCGAAGTCATGGATGTGCTGATACACTGTAGGTACAACACAGAGAAAGTATTGATGTTGATTAATATGGAGTTTTATAGACTGTGACACTGAGTATGGACTGGTGCCAATTCGTGGTGGGCCTGTAGAATTCTATATCATCTAAAAGTCATATAACTGCAGTATTCAACAACTATCAAACCAAATTTTGATGAGCTAGTAATTCTACAGTCACTATATCATGCTTTATGAGGCCTGAAGGTGGCTGTCAAAAACAGACTAATGATATGAATTAAAAATGAAGTATTGTTTTGTAGAGACTGTCCAGCGGTGGTAATGTGCTGTAGGTTCTCTGTAGATGGCAAACGACTGGCTGTGGGATTAGCAGATGGCTCCATTAAGGTAGTATGATGTACTTGTGTACAATCAGATACATGTAGTAAATCTGGTGTAAATCCATCAGAAAATGGAGTTCATGCTAGTAGATGAGAGTTAACACGTAAATGACTCAAATCCTTTGGCTCAAATCAGCATTTAGTCATCTAAGCTACATGTATGTGTAATGTACAGCTGTCTGGATTTGGCCTAGACAAAACTTTTGACATAGTTTATGCACTCTATCTTGAAAATCATGGAAATAAAAATTCTTTTTTGAGCATTGTTTATTTGCATGAGATAATGTTAGAATGTAGATTTGTTTTTTGCACATAGATTTATGGGACGACATTGTCTGAGAGCAGTCAGATGTTGTACAGTCTTGTGGATGATGACACGCTCAGGTGGAGGCTTCCTGTCACACAAATACGCTTCAAGCACTTCACTGACACTGATAAAGTGGAGCACACACATATCCTTGTGGCAACTTGTGAGTATGTCAGAACATGAGCACACATATCCTCATGGCAACTTGTGAGTATGTCAGAATATGAGCACACACATATCCCCATGGCAACTTGTGAGTATGTCAGAATATGAGCACACATATCCTCATGGCAACTTGTGAGTATGTCAGAATATGAGCACACATATCCTCATGGCAACTTGTGAGTATGTCAGAACTTGAGCACACATATCCTCCTGGCAACTTGTGAGTATGTCAGAATATGAGCACACACATATCCCCATGGCAACTTGTGAGTATGTCAGAATATGAGCACACATATCCTCATGGCAACTTGTGAGTATGTCAGAATATGAGCACAGACATATCCTCACGGCTGCATGTGAGTATGTCAGAGCATGAGCACGCACATATCCTCATGGCAACTTGTGAGTATGTCAGAGTATGAGCATATACATATCCCCATGGCAGCTTGAGAGTATGTCAGAGCATGAACACACACATATCCCCATGGCAACTTGTGAGTATGTCAGAATAGGAGCACACATATATCCTCATGGCTGCATGTGAGTATGTCAGAGCATGAGCACACACATATCCTCATGGCCACTTGTGAGTATGTCAGAATATGAGCACACATATATCCTCATGGCTACATGTGAGTATGTCAGAATATGAGCACACACATATATCTTCATGGCAACTTGTGAGTATGTCAGAATATGAGCACACATATATCCTCATGGCTACATGTGAGTATGTCAGAATATGAGCACACACATATATCTTCATGGCAACTTGTGAGTATGTCAGAATATGAGCACACATTTATCCTCATGCCTGCATGTGAGTATATCAGAGCATACACATATCCCCATGGCAACTTGTGAGTATGTCAGAATATGAGTACACATTTATCCTCATGGCTGCATGTGAGTATGTCAGAACATGGGCACAGACATATCCTCCTGGCAACTTGTGATAATGTCAGAACATGAGCACACACACAGATACCCTTATGGCAACTTGTGAGTATGTCAGAACATGAGCTTATTCATACATATCCATAGGACAACCTGGAAATAAAGATCAGAATATGAGCCCACATAAATATCCACATGTCATTTTGTCAGTGCTTCAGGATATGGGCATACACACTTTCTCTTTGCCGCTTTTATGACAAAATCTGAGCACATGCATACATTTTGCAACTTCTGAGTAGGCCAAAATTTGTACATATGCAGGACATGCCTGCTCCTCATGGCAACTTGTAAGTTGTCCGACAACTGAGGTCCTCGCTTCCTTTATATTTGAATGAAGTTTTGCTTTGCTGCAGCATGTCCTTGGCCACTGAGGTCATGTGACTGAATCTAGCTCCCACCGGCTCTGCTACAGCTTTATCAGGTGGTTTATTGGTTGGGTGATGCCTTCTTCATGTCTGACTTTTAATCTGAACTGAATGGCTAGCAGCTCTCCAGGTATTTTAAGGTGCCCTTAAAGCCTTGAAAAGCCTACAATTGACTTTGCAAATCCGAGTGTTTTCTCACCTGGACATGATGGAAAAGCCCTGAAATTGAGACAACAGAACCAACCTGAACTGTTGTGCATAGTTCATATATACTGTCATTCTCTTATTTTTTTTCAACCATCTTTAAAATTATTTAATACACAACTGTGTGTATTCGAAAAGTAAACACTGGAAGCTCAGCTAAGTAATGTCACTTTACATGGTTTTAAACTTACTTGACTGTAGACCATTTATTCCAAGTAACCTGGAAATATGAAGTTCTGGCCTGGAAATCCCTGGAAATATGAAATGTTTAAGGTGTATGAACCCTTTCATTCTTCTTGGCAGATGCGTCTGGTTGTGTGAAGTTCTGGCACTACTCGTCTGGCAAGTGTGTCCATACTATTCATGAGGTCAGACAGGTGTTAACCACCTGCTCCAACCCACAAGGCAGCCTCTTCCTCACCGCTGGAGCAGATCCAGAAATTCACATCTATGATGCAGACACCAAGAAGAAGATCAGGACCTGTAAACCAAGGTACAGGTATACTTGCAGGCCATGGAAGACAGTAGGCTACCTTTTTTCCCACTCGAAGGCAACTCGGGACCTGCAAGCAGGACTGATCATTGTTGTCTTGTAGCACTTGAGAACTTTGTTACCCACAAATTTGCCCACAAATCATCATCGCAGGAATGAACAATAGAATACATAGGTTATGCCCGTGTTACTTAGGCGGGAAAGGTTCCACACAGGTCAGCAATTTAAATGTACATGTGTAGCCTTTTGGGTGGGAACAAGAAAATTTATATTTCTTTGGAAACAAATTTAGTATTTATTTGCAGAGAACTTTATTCTTATCCCTTTTATTAAAGCCATGAACTAAAAATGAATTTAAATTTTTAGAAACTTCCAATATATGGCTGTATGTATCGATTTTTTGCCATTTATGAAATAGTGAAGGTCTGAAGCAGGTGATTTTCTTGTTTCTTAAAAATGTATTATTATACACATCAATTAAATTTACTGTGAGACTGAGGCTATTCATTTATTGTGGTAAACTTACTGGTTTTTATTTTATTTTGTAGATTCTTCCGAATTTAGGGCTGTATCTGTGCATGTTCCTGAACATTTTGACTGTTAATGTACATGTACTCATTACCGTTTGAATGATTTCAGTGATTCACGTGATGTGATGGATGGCCACAGGTTCCGCGTGTTCGCTGCCCAGTGGCACCCGAACATGGATCACGTGTTTATATCCGGGGGATGGGATGACACAGTACAGGTAGGACATACCTGCTATAGCAGACTGCTTTGTGAGGTTTAGCACTATTATGTTGTTCACACTGCACACATTCATTCAGCAATCCTGGGTCAAGTCACACCTAAGACTTTAAAAGAGGAAGTTGTAACTTCCCGGCTTGGCGTTCAGCATGAAGGAGATAGTGCAACGACTGGTTGACCCATATCTGTATAATGGCTCGGGCGGAGCGGCTTACTTGCCTTCGGTGAGTCGTCTCAGTGAAGCAGCGCTAGATAAAAGAGCGGTGGAAATCCGTCCGGCGACAAGTAGGCACATTACATACACCCTAAGAATTCCTTGTCATATGACAGAAAAATTGTTGAGTACGACGTTAAACCCCAAGCACTCACTCACTCACTGACTCACATTCAGTCAGTGAAGTTACCATGATAGTCAGTGCTGGTTAGCGTACATGGTCTCTGTAAACTGAGCAATAGCTAATTGGCAGGTTTGAGTGAAGGGAACTGCACAGAGGAACACTGTATTTCACCTGACGTTTGACCTGTAAAGATGCACTTTCAGAAGCACATACATGCTTTTAAATGACTTTGGTACTAACTCATAAGTTTTCTGATAAAACTTCACAAAAAAACTCTTAAGGTTGATGGATCAGTCACTTGAAAAGAACTAAAATTAAGAGCTATATACACATAACATCTTACTAATGTACTCTCACGCTGGCTTCCTCTGCAGCCGTAAGTGGGAAGGTCTGCCAGCAACCTGTGGATGGTCATGGGTTTCCCCTGGGCTGTGCCCAGTTTCCTCCCACCATGATGCTGGCCACCGTCGTATAAATGAAATAAATATTTGGAACACTTCATGTCGTGTGTATCAAAAATATTGCAGGTATATCTAAATTAAAAGGATATTTAAATGTGGAGTATTCACAAGTTGCATAACTTAATTTAATTATGGACTTTCATAAAACTTCATATATCAAATTTCTTATAGAAGACTTTAGGGACATAGTGTCATAAGCAAAATCATTTGAGTGAAAAGTTGTGAAATTTTGACTTACAAAACAATGTGGTCCTATTTAGGCTCATTTGACATTTGAAGGCTGACAGATAGTGGCTCTGAGTACATACACACACACATACTTCAATCTGTTCTTTTAAAGCGATGGACTAATTTATTTATTTATTTGACTGGTACTTTATGCCCTGCTCAAGAATATTTCACTTATATGACAGCGGCCAGCATTATGGTGGGAAGAACCCGAGCAGAGCCCAGGGGAAACCCATGACCATCCACAGGTTGCTGAGTGACCTTCCCACATACGGACGGAGAGGAAGCCAGTAAAACAATGGATGGCTTTCTTGTTAAAGAATTATGCTGGCATTTTATATCATATTACATCTCAGACCATGTTCGTGATGTTGAAGGAAGTCTTTGTTTCATCTTTCAGTACTGGGATGACAGACAGCAGAAGGCATGGAAGTAACTATGTGATTTATGATTTACATAACATGGTAGTCAAAAGTAACATCTGACATTTATGACATTAATTGATGCAAATTCCTTACCTTCATAATGGGACCCTGAATGTTTAATTTATCGTTATGCCATACCTTTAAACTAGATATCAACAAACTAAAATGAACTGTTCTGTGTTTGATCGTTCCTGGGAAGGTCCCTCAGTAACCTGTTGATGGTCGTGGGTTTCCCAAGGTTCTGCCCCGTTTCCTTCCACCATCATGATGGCTGCCGTCGTATAAGTGATATATTCTTGAGTACGACGAAGAACACCAATCAAATAAAGCTTTGCCTGATAGTGTGGTTGTTGTGTGTAACCTTGAAACATCAGACCGTCATGATTATGAAAATAGGCAGTATGCAGTTCCCATTGTTATCACTTACGCAAAATTAGCAGCCATTAAATAACGGGGTGAAATGCAAGTACTGTTTACCTTCAAGCCGAAGGGAAGTTCCCTTTTGTCTAGTTGTAGTGGTTGTGATCAAGTGCTGTTACTTTTGTTTTACCAGAAAGTTCACAGGGCCTCATATCTGTGGCGATGCCCTGGACATAGACCCCATTCATAACCATGTGATCACGGGGTCCTGGAGGAAGACCGCAGTCTTACAGGTAATCTGATTGGTCAACACTGGTAGTGGGGTACCGGCAAACTTTCCTATTACAACGGGTGGCACTAGTGTGACATAGTACTTGAACGTCACAGATCTTTTGTAGCGCAATGCGAAACATGTTGTGTGCTGCGGGGTTTCATCTGTGACATATTTGATCTACCCACTGTGACATAGCGCGGTTGATGCTGCAGTGGAATCGCCAGTGTCACTGAAATGACGTAATACTTCCCACTTTCGGGCGTCTGCCGTTTTCCATTTCATCTTTTAATAGTGAAATTATTTACTTATTTGATGGTTGTACAAAAGAATTTTTTACTCAAATGATGGCCGCTGGTTTTATGGATAGAGGAAACCACCAATGGATAAGACCACCAACCTTTGGCATGTTACTCACAAACCCTTCCACATGTGAGTTACAGATTTGATAATGCTTCTATATTGATGAAAGCGTGGGTGGGAAGGTCTGACAGCAACCAGTGGATGGTTGTGTCTGCCTGGTTTCCTCCCACTGTGATAGTGGCTGCCGTACAGTGTAAGCACCAGTCAAATAAATAAATAAATATTGATGAAAGAAAGGTGGGTCGTCTATGCATGATGGACTGCACAAACAGCCACCAAGGGCCCACAGACATACAGTGTGAAATTATGCAGGCAGAAAGCGTGGTTGCATCCAATGTGTACGATTAAAATGGCAAATTACTCTAATTCCTCCACTTTTTCGCATGTGAAGGGAGAACATTCAGTGCACTTTAGGCACATTTTGAATTTCATTCTGGAGACAAAACTACATTGATTGGGTTGACCAGTTTCAGTGCTTCACAAAAAGTATAATTTTATTAGTCAGCACAGAATAATGCCATTTGAATACACTTGAATAAACACATGAAAACATGCGAAAAGGTTGAAGAATTAAATTAATTGGAATTTTAAATAAGTAATACTGAGATTTTGTAAGATTTTGGGCATTACATGTAATTTTTAATTCTTAGCCGGTTAAATGATACCACAATATATGACTTAAATGCAATGTTTCACTTTGATTCATTTGTCTCAGATTTTCCACATTAATATTTAACATTCTTGAACAAAGAGATGTCTGTGGGAAATTCAAAAACTTAAAACCATGCATAAGTTTTCAATAATTATGTCTGTCATAATGTTTGCATCTGTCCTACAATTCAAACAGATATGGGACTTTCCCACTGGAAGAAAATCAAAGATGTTCCCCAGGATCCAATGAACCAGAGTTTGGTAAGAATCTCATCTGCTATATAACTTACATGTACATTTGTGTAGCCTAAATCCGCAACCAAATCAGAGCAGTACATTTTAACTTTACATACAATTTAAAAAACATAATTTATAACATTTTTGAGAGTAAAATGTTCTATTCAGGTAAGATCATGTCTGGAATTCACATGGAATATAAAATAACCTGTTTAAATTAGCTCACATTACTCTAATGTGCCAAAACATGTATGGTGCCTGTGATTGAATTTGTTCAGGATTTAGGATATTTGAAACTAGCAGTAACCTCAGAATGTATCTGTTTGATTTATTTATTTATTTATTTCATTGGTGTTTTATGTCATACTCAAGAATTGTCTGTTTGAGTAACAGTAATGCTATTCAGTATTGGACATTTAGCAATATCATGATTTATAGAGTATTAAAAGCTCCTCACATCTTTGACATTTCGCCAGGACTGCTGCTGTCAGATTCCAGATCAAATACTCATCAGAAGGTGAAATGTCATGTTAGGTGTTGATGTCATCAGTATGATGATGAAGTGAGGCAGCACTTGATATGGATGAATACATATCAGAACTGGCTGCACAGGCGTGCTATAAAGAAACATTATCAGTGATACACCTCAAGCGTGAAAATAATTTTTTAAGTTTGTGCCTAACATGGTATCAAATCTAACAGTTATTCACGTAAATAAATAATATTTTACATGGCTGTGTTGACCTGTACCAAACAGTTGGCCACTGTCAAAGCAATACTGGGTTACAGTATCTTTTTCTGAATGCTTATTTCACAGCTTTATGACCAAAGAAATATTGAAAACCAATGGAATCTTGATGGAAACAAACAAACCACTGATAAATTCACTTCTCATCACTGTGTTAGGCATGAGATTTGTCCTCTTTTTGCAGCAATTCCTCTTTATTGATATAAAAAAGGCATCAGAAAAATGTTCAGAATTTAATTAAGAAAAGCTAAAAATTTCAAAATTATGAGTATGATGTATAGTTTTTTCATCACAGTGCCTGTCTCTTCCTGCTGTGTATGTTTCAGCTGTACTGCGCTCATTGGCTGGGAAAGGACAGTATAATTTGTGGTGGGTGTGACCACAACATGGCCAGAGTGATTGACAGGGGCACGTTGAATGTAAGTTCTTCACCCTGATATTTGAAAGATCATGTTGGTAGAAATATAGATTTGATTTGATTATTGTTATACTCCGTGCTGAAGAATTTTCCATCATTACGGTGCTCACTTGGAGGAAGCCAGAATGTCGGGAGGAAACCTGAGCCAGGTATCTGACAAACCTTCTGGTGTAAAATCACAGCTGAAATAGCTGGTGCTTTAACCATCTGAGCCATTGTGTCCCCCAATATAGCATTTAAAAGATTTAGAACTAAAAGAAAACCTCAGTGTTAAATATACAGTCTAAAGCTAAAAAGGAAATTTCTAACATAAACAGGCCTTACCTGAGATTTTTGGCAAAAAATTAAATCAAATTTTCAAATTTAGCAGGAATGGCTTAAATTATTGCCCTTCAGTATACATGAAACTCATACCTGAACTATTAAAAATTATAGTATTAAAATGGTTTTAAAATTTTAAAACGTTATAATGCAACCTGGTTAATAAAATTTTAGAAACGTCATTAGTGGATTTAAACAGTAACATGTGCACAGACAAGGCTGGTGTTTTGTGTAAGGCTATTACAATAGCTATGCGACAATTTGAATGGATTTGCGCTGATCATTTTTTTGTAGAAAATCTCTCATATAACATCAAATCTTTCCTTGAAAATTCAGTTTGGTCCTGGAAAACTCCTTAAAAACTCCTGGAATTTCATTCGTACTTCTCTGTACAAGAAATCCACCACTACCCTGACTTAAAATAATGCCATTCACCGTTTAGTTATTGAGATTTGTGGGGTGAAGACTTAAGTAAAATGATCCAGTTGTTTGGTTAAAGTGATATATTTCCCAGGGTAAAATAAAATTCATCCCTACATCATTTGTGATTCTCAATATTGCCAATGGCTGATCAGGCAGGTTAAAACGTTGAAATACACTTGTCAGAGCAGCAGGCCATGTCCATGAGGGGTAAATGAGATTTAATCCTTGCGCAGCTGAATTACTGCACGTACTGACGTCATTTTTCTCTGTGACGCTAACCTTATACCCTGCGCAGCTAATTTACTGTGTAGACTGACATCATTTTGCTTTGTGACTCTGTATTCATAGCTCTTCATTGTGATGTCATGCCACTATACCAGCGCTGTCTGCAGAGTGAGTGAGTGAGTTGACAAAGCTAGCATGATATTTTCTTAGCTCAGCTTTACATTTACCTGAAGCTGACTTCTATTTGATAAATATTGTAGGGACAAAATCATTATCTGTGAGTTGACAAGAGTATATGGGGACATAAACCCTGTGGCTCAGGGTGAAAATTCCATCCCCCACTGTTTAAATCCCAGGGGGTGATGCTTGGTGTCTGCCTTTGATAGCTTTACATTACAGGATTCTGAGGTCTGTACTGCAATGATCAGCCCATGTTTTCACACATCATTATTCCAGCTCAAACACTTGGACTGTAATCTCTTTTGTAGTGAAGAGCCATTAAGAGAGGATTCAAATCATTGCAAAACTGTATTGCATATACTGACCCATAAACTCATTATACCGACAACTTGCTATTGGTCTGAAGCCCGATGTTGTGAGGAGGAACCATTGTAATAATGTGTCACACCCAGCTTAAATAGAGGGTCCCTTTAAACTACAGTCTTCCCAGTTGCCATTTTGAATATTTAGTAGTTTGACGTCAATGGTGATAGCTGTCAAAACAACTCTGTTGGGGAAAGAGTTTGAATAGAGGGTGTGAGATGAAATTTGCCACAGGAATTAAAAAATAACGTTTACTTTTTTTTTTGGCATAACTTTCCCTTAAACCACGACCCTTTCAGGTCATATGCTGCGTGGATGGTCATGGTTTTTCCCCGGGTTCTGCCTGGTTTTTCCTGGGTTCTGCTCAGTTTTTTTTCCCACCATAAGGTTGATTGCCATTGTACAAGTGAAATATTCTTGAGTATGGCGCGTAAAATTCCAATCAAACACATTTGAGTTTTCTGTCCAGATACTTTTGTAGTAGTGGAACAGCAGTGAAATTTACATGTATTCAGCCACTGCAGTAAATAAGTAAATGTCATTCCTCATGCAGATGCCAAAGTGGATAAACGCTGGAAGTTTAAGCATGTGTGTGAATCCCATATTAGGACAATAAGTATTACTATTGCTGCATATATCAAAGTGGGAGCAGAGCCCGGGAGGAAATACTTTGATATGTTGTGTTACAAATAGTGTCATGGTATATTAAAAGGTGTTAACAAGTACTGGATGTTGGGTAGGTTCTGCAGTATGCTTAGGGTACAAAATGAGAAAATGGCATCCACCTCTAGCAGACATACATACATACATACATACATAGGGACCTCCGTGACTCAGTTGGTTAGCGCACTAGTGCAGTGTAGTGACCCAGGAGCCTTTCACGGATGCGGTCACTGGGGGTTCAAGTCCAGCTTGTGCTGTCTTCCTCTCTGGCCGTAAATGAAAAGGTCACCCAGCAACCTGTGGACGGTGGTGGGTTTCCCCCTGGGCTCTGTCCGGTTTCCTCCCACTATAATGCTGGCTACCGTCGTATAAGTGAAATATTCTTGAGTACGGCGTAAAACACCATCAATCAAGTAAATCAAATAGAAATCAAAATGAGAAAATGGCATCCATTTTTTCATGCAAGCATCATAGGACTGAATTGCTAAACATGTTGTGGTTTCCAGACAACTGGTCAGCTGGTGGACCTGCCCCAGGGTGTATATTGCATGGACAATGACCGTCTGGGCATCAACCCTAAGATAGCCATCGGGGCACATCAGTATGTCTTCATCGTCACTGGTAACAAGATGGCGTGATGCCAGAAAGCAAGGCAAAATGTAATACGATACGCAGTGATCTCCTCACTTATTAAATTTTCCATGTCTCACTGTAGCTAGTTTTTGTGGCCCTTGCTTTTTGTGGCAAGGGCTGTGTGGTTAAATATGTTTAATTTTCTTGGAAACATATCTGTATTTTCTATATCAGTGGTAAAACATGTCTAGACTTATTTCTAACAAATCTGAAGACATTATAATTAATTTCCCCTTTTAATATAAACAGTGCATCAAAAGTAAGTTCCCCTAAAAACATCGTTTGACATTTACCAAGATATTTGCCTAATCATTGTGAAATTTTGCACACAGCATCTCAGTAAACAAGTCAAAACACTGTAGCAAGGATTACCCTGTAGATATGGATGTGCTCCAATGAGCATATGCAAATTCACTAACACTTGGATTTGGAAAATTTTACAAACAGATTGAGGGTAATTTTGACTACCCATAGGACCAGATAATGTTAAAATTTGGTGTAACCACCATGCTTTTGTACCACACTGAGACAGGAAGCTGGCATCATGTTAATGAGGTGTGTGATATGATTTTGAGGGCTGACTAACCACTCCTCCTAGAGCAGGTGTCTAACGTCATCAGGATCGGACACCATCGTAACACGGCGATACATCGCTTGTTTCAACTGGTCACACAAATGTTCATTGGGTACTGAGACCCGAGGAATTGGCAGATCATTGCATGTGCTCAGTGCCTTCTGGTTCAAAGAAGTCATTTATCACTCTGCCATGATGTGGACGAGCATTGTTGTGCAAAAATCCTGGTAAATGTCAAAAACAATGTTGTGGGGGAACTTACTTTTGATGTACTGTTTATTATGAGCACTGAACATTTTCAGAATTTTGTCTCAGAATGAGGACCATGAACAATTCATTTTTGTTGTCAATTTGAGAAGCAGTCAAAGAAATATTTACTTTAGTTTATGATGATAGAGAACATGAAAGGCAGCATGTTATGTATAGATGTGGATAGTACCTGTACTTTTTTTGTAATTTATAACTAATGTTTTGAAATTTGCATTGAATACATGTATGTTAAGGTCAGTCTCTGATATTGCCAACTTTAACTTTATTGCAATATTATTTTTACTTGTGATATATCTAATGAAATATAAACCTAACAATGTGCCGTGCTTAAAGAGAGGAAGGCATATCAGATGTGGAAGGCGCATTCTTTGTAACTCTACTGCAAGTCTTCATCAGTCAACTGCAATAATCATCAGTTTTCAAGAGCAGTAAAATTGGTTTATATAGCATTTAAAATACACATCACTAGCTATGAACATCATATTTATTTGTCTGTTATCTTACAGTTTACATGGACCTGTTGTATTGAGTGTATCGGAGTAAATAGTTTTTATGCTCTTTTGTATATCCTACATTCATTGAAAATGTTCTGAAAAACTTGTGATTTTGAAAACCAAAATATTTGTTATTATTACTAATCTGTTGTCACACATTATGCATGTCACATAAGTTCACCTAGCATTTAAATTACCACAATATATAATGTTACCATTATAATTATTGTAGAGAGTACATATATTTAAGTGGCCCAGCATGGTTAAAATCATTTGGATTTTTGTTATTATTTTTCTTCTGTTTTCTTGAAAGCTTTTGAAAGCTTTAAGAGCTGTAAAAGGAAAAGTTTCCGTTGAATGTTGATGAAATTTGGTGATTTTAGGAACAAGGTCACAAGGCAAATTTTGGCTGTTTATAGTTAACTTTGGTCTCATGACATGGCAACTATCTTGTATTTTGATCAAAACCTCAAGAACCAACAAACAAATTCTTTCGACATTTGATGTACTTGTAAAGTGATCCCAGTTAGAGCAAGTTTGAAAAATTCTTGGACATTCATCGAAAGTTTTGAAAGCTAGCCATTGGTCGAAGTTAGGACATCAGCACTCATTCCGAATCTGCTTTCGGATTTTGCCTATTTTTGTAACTTTTTGGTCAAAATTTTTTTTTCCTTTACGTAACTTCAGTGGCCTGTAACTTGAGAACTATGGTAGTTAAAAAAAGTGAAACTTGTAGCCCAGATTGTAGTCCAAGACATGTGGTTTCTGATTGGTGCCAACAGATTTGAGCTATGATTAATTCTTTTTTCACTAGAAATGTTTAAACAACACCACCCTACTTCAGAAATAGAAATGTAAGCCTATGCATTTGACATACATGTAGACTTTAGAGATAATTGTGTATTACGATGCATCGGCTGCAGGTAACTTGCCACGTAGGTTGGCGGCCTGTCACTCAAACCGAGAAATGAACAACTCTTTCTCCTGTCCACAGCTATCAACGGACAATATTCAGTGTATAGCCAGCCCTGTTTGCAATGCATCATGGGTAATTCTCAGCAATCCCAACAGCATTCCCCAATTCTATCACCAATATAAGTCCAAAGCCATGGCCAAATATGCCAACAATTTCTACCCACACATGTACCTCGAGTCATGACGAGCCCAAAAAATGTAACTCTTATTTGGCCAAATTCAACCGTTAAAGAAATCTATCGTGGTTTCCAGTTTCTTTTCAGGTCTAGATTTTAATACCTGTAAAGAGGAGACGGACTTTAGGATGCTGCACAGAACAGTAACTATGAAACCGCTTGCCATGGCTTTGGACTGGGGATCTTTTTTAAAGAAAACAACACACAACACCATTTATTCCTTCTAACTATTTAGACCTAAATTTCATATCTTTATAGCCTCCTAACATTTCCTGTCAGCTACATGCACTCTGTCTTCGCCCACTGTCAAAATTAACCAGAGCCCAAGGAAACCAGAAGGGACCCTAGAGTAGGATGATTGCACACCATGTATCCACCTGAAGTGTACATACTTAATCAGGTGCAGTGATCACCAAGGCCTTAAACAGGCAAGACAATGTGGTTGTCTTCAGCACTGGACACATTGTATATATCTGTTAGCGTGGGGTTCAAAACTAATTGATTATTTTACATTATTGTCATACTTTTTCTCCGTTTGTCTGTTTTTGTAAATACTGTCTCAGTTTGTTACATGCAGGTTTAATTTTTTGAATTGTCCATTGTATATGTACTTCGGCAGTTAAATCGAGCTGTTCATTGTTATATGTGTTAGCATCTGTTCATAAATAGATGTTTGCCAAAGCTTAATTTTCCTGATCTTGACAAATTAGTTTAGTGCATTACTTTCTTAGTGTTTTCTTATTTGACATTCAATTGGGCCTTGATGCTTGGCCACCAGTATCGCTGTAAGGAATGTTTTAATTTAATACTTTAATCATAAATAATGTTTTGGAGTTTTTATCTGTTTGTACTTACATTGTGTGTGGCTGTTTAAATAGGATGATCAAATGACTGCTGATAATATTTCAGATTGATATATTTTGTAAGTGCCTTTGTGCTCTTAAAGATTTTAAGAGTAGCACCTAATGACCAGTTTGACAAACTGTGATTTACAAAATGTCTGTGTGTTACTTTGATAATTCAACCCTTAAATATTATTGACAATTCCACTAGAATACTTGTTCTGCTTCAGTGTCCAGCTATCTTGACTGCCTCAGAGCAAACCTCTGACCCATGGTCATTGTGATCATATTGTACTTTATGGGGCTCAGCCCTTTTATATATAATATGCATGGTATGTAGTGCCTTAATAATAGATTCCTTAGTGATAGATAACAATCCATATATTTACGGAATGTGTTGTAGAGAACAGTCTGTTGGTATATGGTATTATTTTGAAATTTGAAATCCATTATTAAATTTGATAAAATGTTGAATTTATAATGTTATATTGCATGTCCTAAATTCTGGTTATTGAAAGAATTGCTGTCTTTGTTGACTGGATATGGATAAAAAATTGCATTTGCTAATTGTTCTATAATGAACTAGTAATTTGTTTTTTATTTGTTTATGTGCTTGGTGTTTTACACCGTACTCAAGAATATTTCAATTATACGATGACAGCCAACCAGTAATTTGTTATTGGAAAATTAATGAAAACATATAAAATGATGTCAGTGTTTCTATACTAGTACATGTATAGAAAAAAACTCTGCCTTAGACATAGATGTAGATCTGCAACTCACTACAGTGATGAAATTTCTTCTTGCCATGCATCTTAGGTAGAGCTTTAAGTAGAGTCCTGTCAGTGAGGGACTAATGATTTAAGTTAGAGTCACACTTCTGACCACTTTTGAATGGTTAGCTATCACTTCACTCAAACTTGGGATTCACCTTGATGAAGAGGAATTTTTGTATAATTTATTCAACAATTCAAGACAATAATCCTGGAACCAATTGTTCAGAAGTGCATTCAAAGTTATGATTAATTAATAATGGAATGCCTGAATGGAACTTGAATGTCCTGAATAAAGTTAGTCTCAAGCTGTGATCACCTCTGATTCACTTTTGATCAACTGGTCCCAGCAGATTGATCAGATTTGTTTGCATATGTACCATCCTGGGACAACTTTGGCAAAAATATGTAAATCATTTGTGCACAGCTTTTCTCATAAATCCTGTTGGCTGTTATCTATGTAAAAACCAATGAGATGTTAAACTTGCTTCATTTTGGGAATGTGCATGCCTGCAGTTTTCAAATGATTCTGACTGCCACTGTAATGTAGTGATAAATATATACATGTATAAAGGGGAACTACTCTGTTGTACACGCAGTGTTGTAACTTGACTAACCTACTGGCTGACCATTTCAGAAACACTCTGGAGCAGTATGAAATGAAGTTAACAGTATTTTGCAGTCTGAGCAGAGGAGGTAAACCATTGTGTTAAGAGGACATTTCTTGGCCTCTGGCATCATTGTAATGGCATAGTTGTATGATTGTTCGATCTTCTTGGGATTTAATGTTGGTTTACACGTCTTATGACTGATTTTTTTTCTTAAAATATAAAATGTATCTTGAGAATTTATTGAACTTATTGTATGCTTATACAATACATGTATATATTTTATTACATTGGAGAAAGTAAAATATGTTCATTATAAGCATATCGTTCTTTATTTTGTGTCTTTATTTCACTTTTCAGGAGGGACATGCATGGCATGATGTCCCAAGTAGCACTGATACAAATAAAATGTATTTATTAATCTGAACACAGGCCAAGGACATAAGTTATGGTAACGCTCAGTTATTTTCAAAGCGATGGGCGGGATGACATATATACAGACAACCCCAAGGTTTACTGTTAGGACTACACATACCATGCATGTCGGGTACCTGTAGATTACAAACATCAATGTGCTTATAAGCTGCCTCAGTGTATTGTAACCACTAGTACAATAATTAATGGAGCCAGGGCCAAGTGTCATTTTATGACAGCCATGTACACATATATTTAAATATAGGCCTATATTGTGAGGTGGCTCTGTGAAGACTGATCAAAGGATTTGTACAGTTTGATGGATGACATCAAACATTACATATACTGGCATCAACCTGCACATCTAAATCAGTGCACATGCAGTCAAACATTATCTACATATTTCATCTTAATCGTCAATATTTTTTTACTGTAGACTATAGATTCCCACTGTCCATCGTTACACAAAGCATAGCCTACATACATTTAGGCTTATCAGAACACTTAATTTTTCCTTCTTCAAAAAAGGTTTGACGGGTGCAACATGTTAAACAATTTTCGTTTTCAAATGCCATACAGAATAGTAATCTTACATATGCAGGAAAAGTATTAGTGATGCAAAAGTATTAGTTTCGTTGCTCGCTGTTCGTTTAGTTCAAGAGTAGAGCATACATATGGTTTACATGTACAGTCTTCGGTGACATCCCAAAGCTTTTACAGCCAACCTTCATACGAGATCTGCTGGAAACCGGTTTTGAAGGCTAATGTACGCTGAGCCTAACGTCGACAAATCGAACGAGTTGTAATCCATGGAAATCGCCGCTCAGCCAGACTTGTAATTATTGCAAGGCTTGGGTTTAACGTACTTGTTTCGTTGCGCACATGGCAACGTTAGTTTACATGCCGTGACTTATGTTGACAGTGTCACGTGATTAAATCGCCCGTGTACCTTGATCCCATAGTCCCCCATACGGCCACAGAGCAGCTGTACATCAGAGTTGTGCAGCGGGTGTAGGAATTTACAAATCATATGAGATTCAGGTAACTGCTGGTCGAGGTGAAAATGGCTGGTTTGGCGTGGTCCCTGTGAAAGTCTGGAGAGTAAAGTTCTAGTTTTTAGGGCTAAATGTCGACGCAAAGCAATAGCTCTAGATCAGCTATGGCTGACAAATCGGAAGAAATAATTCTGGGCGAGGCAGTGGAGATACGTTATGGTATATTCGGCATCATTCTATCCATATTGTTTTTCCAACTGCTGAACCGAGTGGCTATGGCTTTGGGCAGCCCGAAAGTACTAGCTCAGCACGACGAATGGAAGTGGAGAAATCTAGCAATTTCCTGGTTTCACGCTCTCATCTGCGCCACTTGGGATCTCAGTTGGTAAGATACTTTTTTTTCATTACTGTCTTACTGAATTTAATGACCAGTGCCAAAATGATCGTTAATGTGTGATATTCAGTGTGTAGTCTACATTAAGAGTCTAATTAAACCGGACATGCATTGTAGAAGGAACGAATGACGCAAACAAAACTTTGACCAGTGACCACTACATGATACTACACAGTATCTCTGTAGCAGGCAATTCATAGTATATGCATGTACTTGTATACAGTTGTGTTTGTCTCTGTGCACATTGTACGTTCTGTGCGTTGTGGTAGCTGAACTGTGGACCCGCGGCATGAACATGCTGAATGGGTGGGGTAGTGTGGGTGGGGCAGTTAAGAGCTGACCTGCCTAATACAGGGAACACATTGGGTTAGCAGTGCTGGACATGTGCTAGGATTACTGTGGGTGACCAGGTGGTTGTAATTGAACAGACTGTTTAAGGCTTTGGTCTAGCCATAATCATATACACTATATACTTCCTTTTCCACAACAAACCTTGCTGAAATGGACAGTTGGAATCACATAATCTTGAATAAGCCTATTTGATTAGAGAGATCAGGTTAATAACCTTAAGCGGGCCTCTGTGGCTGAGTTGGTTAGCAGGTCAACATGGCGCAAAAATCCAGGAGCCCCCCACGAATGCAGCCGCTGTGAGTTCAGGTTCAGCTGATGCTGGCTTCCTCTTCGGCCGTACCTGGGAAGGTCTGCCAGATAACGGATCTACGGCAGCGTGGATCCTGAGTAGAGCAGTTGTGCTGGCGATCTTGAGTCCTGCTCATGAAATAGACGTGAAAATAAAGCAATTTTCTTTTATAACACATATTTCTGGATGGCTTTAAATGTGTTCCAGTTGACTGCTGATAAATGTCCATTTACTAGTTTCTGTGCTATGGTCATTTACATGTATCCAGTCCTTCTCAAATCTGATGTTTCTACCCAGGAGTAGAAATGTTTTTTTAAAAACTGCCTGTCACAGAGACGGGTAGATTTTTTTTGTACATGTCACCTGCAGGTATCTACCTGTCCATATCAGTCTGACTTACAGAAAGTCTAGTACTCGGGACCGTCATTGTCACATTTTGCGAACATATAATTTCAGTTTGGCTTAATTATTGTCCGTCAACATGGCCACCGTTGCAAAGCAATATCAGTCTCCCGTGTTACAAGAACATTCGGTTTCAGTAGCACATTCCTTTTTTATTTCAATATTCAGCTAGGACAAGGTTTTCTGCACAGTCGAACAAAAATTGAAACTTACTTGCAGGTGATCAGTCTGTACTTATGTACACATACATTTCCCATTCAAGGACAACAGCCGAGAAAAAACATCCAGTCTATGTGCTTTTAGATTTTTATTTCTCTTGAGTTGCTCCCCTTTACACCTGTGACGCAATACGTTGTCCTTGAGCAAAGAAGTTAGCAATGCAGTGCTAAAACTGTTAGGCACTTTTAGGCAATCTGCTTCTTGCAGATCTAATTTTGCCATTGCTAAAGCACGTTCTTCAGTGTTGAAGGTATGTTTGATCTTGGAATTGAAAGCGTAGATACGATAGGTTCGTTGACAACGGCCTTCTCCACTAAATGGTGTCTTAACAGTGCTGACTTGCTGAAAATGAAGTCTTGCGACAACATTTTATATATGAGAATGCGAAGTAAATATACAGACATCACAAACATACACATGCATGGGTATTGCCTTGAACATGATTGTAAACTTATTTGAGCCTACTTGTCACAGCGACAGGTGAATTTTTTTTGTGACCTGTCGCCGATAAAAATTGCCTGTCGCCGACAGCTAGACAGGCGTTATTTTGACTCAAGTTTGACTTCAGGTTTAGCTATTGGTTCATTTAAATGTAGATGGTAGATGGTGCTGTTTTAAAATTCGGACTTTCGTCACAACACTGAGCCTCTCCCTGTCTCTCGAAAAAAGCGATAGTGGTACCATATGCCTGATATGTTCACTGTATCAGAAACTTCCTCGTACAAAATATTGGTGACTCCTTTCAAAACTCTGTTGGAATATTTTAAACAAATATAATTGGAGAAACACCAGCATATCCTTGATTTCAACATTCCACGCTTCAGTGATGGAGGCGCATATTTTGATAATCACATGGCTAGAATACATACAGTCATGTGGCAGTATTGTTTCTTATGATCAGTCAACAGTGACCAGACCTGGCATATTACACAGTAATTGATGAAGATAAATCACCAGCGATTTTGATTCAAAAAATCAAAAGGGTTCTGATATTGGCGATCAGTGCAGCAGCAGTCGCTGGAGCTCAAAACCACCTTGAAGAGAGCAAGCATACTATATGATCGCCAGCTGATAGCCATGACAAGTGTCCAGAATGGCCTAGTGTGCTGTGGGCTGAACACTAATTGCATCTGAATGTGACTTGCAGTCTTATGGTCACATTAATTGCTAGAACATCCAAAGAGCACTTCATGGTCAGTAGTCATTTTGAAATGTCACTTGAACTTCTGGCTTTGAAATGTGACTGAGCTCAGGCATTGAAATCCTCCAGAAAACATCACTGTTGTTGGAGGATAATCTGCTTACTCTTGTGCATGTTATATTAGGGTTATAAGCCACTGATAGCTTATATATAAAATACAACAGAGGAACAGACACTGTATGCTGCAGGATGATAATTGTGAACCAAATCAGTAAATATCAAAGTAGATCATACATACAAAATCTACAGGTTTTCGTTTTTGAAACTTTTGAACGAACAGTATATACAAACGTTTGCAACTATATATACAACTTAAAGAAAACTTAAGAGGGCACGTGTGTGACTGCTCATGTTATACTGAATCGCGTGCTTTTATAATGAAAGAAGTTGTAGTGAGGGAGAGGTGTACTTCCATTGCACAATTTCAGTGTCCACAATCCAACCCAAAAGGGCATTAAAAAGAACTTGTATTTTAGTGAGAATAAGTTTGGGTGCCACCAGCACAGGCCGGAGTGAAATTACATGTATTTTCATCATCGAGTTGGGGTTCAAAAATGTGTGGCCAATAATTTGAGGGGCAAGGATTGGTGTCGCAATGAACGTGAGACTTTTAAAATGCTCACATCATATGATTGGTCATACAGACACATCTACGTACTTTACTTCACTTTTCTGCTCTCACCTATGCAAAGCTGTGTAATAAAAGAGACTGTCATACCAAGGCCACATCGATTTATATTGTTGTTTAGTAGGCAGAATAAATCTTTTCACAATGTCAGAGCAGGCTATATACATAAAAGTAAAAGTTAAGAATTTGTGGACAGCAATTTGGTGAAAATATAATTAACAGGAAACCAACAGGAATATCACAATATCAAGATCTGACAAAAAAATACTAAGGTGGACCTTAACTTTAAAGTTTAATACATTTTGTGATTTTTTAGTGTTTAAACACAAATTAAACACAGCTACACCTTTGCAGTGTCTCAACAATACAGTATGAACTTTTGCCTTCTGCATTCCTTTAAAGTCCTTAATAATTGGCAATGATCTGAAGGAGTGCTTACAATTACCTACGTGAACTTGTACATTATTCTAGGCATATATGTAGTTACAGCATCGGTCGCCACAATATGGCTGCCATGTTGCCAAAGCCATGTTAAGACATGATCATTTGTTCCACACCTTCATTTATGAAGTATGGGCACCCAGTGGCAGGTGTAAGTGTATATTTATTTGTACAAAATACATGTATTTAGTTTATTTGATTGGTGTTTTACGAAGTACTCGAGAATATTTCTGTTATACAACGGCGGCCAGCATTATGGTGGGAGGAAACCGGGCAGAGCACAGGGGGAAACCCAGGACCATCCGCAGGTTGCTGGCAGACCTTCCCAAGTACGATTTTGACAGGAAGCCAACATCTTGCTATACAGGTACATGCATGTAGAAGAGATGGGTGTTTATTAGGAGTCACACATGAGCATGTACATGGGTGTAGAACAGATGGGTGTTTATTAGGAGTCACACATGAGCATGTACATGGGTGTAGAACAGATGGGTGTTTATTAGGAGTCACACATGAGCATGTACATGGGTGTAGAGCAGATGGGTGTTTATTAGGAGTCACACATGAGCATGTACATGTATGTAGAACAGATGGGTGTTTTTAGGAGTCACACATGAACATGTACACGTATGTGGAACAGATGGGTGTTTATTAGGAGTCACACATGAGCATGTACATGGGTGTAGAGCAGATGGGTGTTTATTAGGAGTCACACATGAGCATGTACATGTATGTAGAACAGATGGGTGTTTTTAGGAGTCACACATGAACATGTACATGTATGTAGAACAGATGGGTGTTTTTAGGAGTCACACATGAACATGTACACGTATGTAGAACAGATGGGTGTTTATTAGGAGTCACACATGAGCATGTACATGTATGTAGCATACATTCCTGAGAGAAAAATGTTTCCATATTGTACATGTAACATCACGCATGTGATTTCACGTTTATAATTGTCACAGATGTAGTAATAAACTGGTTATTCCCCCACTGTGCTCTGTGTTGGAGTCGTCCAGACGATAACATGGTATATCAGATATCAGTCCATCGGCATATGTAAGTGTGGTGTCGTATGCAGCCTAGATCTATATGATATGATCTTCAGTAGACCTTCGTTTACATGTTCCGTGTTCATACATGCAGCATTTATGTTCATATGTTGTGTCCTGACCCTAATATTCATACATACATTCATTAAGATATTAGGGGCCTCTGTGGCTCAGTTGGAACCTCTCACCAATGCGGTCGCTGTGAGTTCAAGTCCAGCTCATGCTGGCTTCCTCTCTGGCCGCAAATGCGAATGGTCGTGGGTTTTCCCCGGGCTATGCCTGGATTCTTCCCCACCATAATGCTGGCCGCCGTCGTATAAGTGAAATATTCTTGAGTAAGGTGTAAAACACTAATCAAATAAATAAATAAATAAAGATATTTTAGACCGGCATAGCATGTACATGTACCTCTCCAAGTAAAGATCAACATCAGATGTCCTCACCCAAACAAAACAATAGCGCGTCATAGTATTAGCCAGAATAGAATCAGTATTTTTATGTTCGGCCAAGAGTTTTTTTTTTTTTCCCCTCCACTTTTTTGGCATCACTTACTTCATTGTCTTAAAACCATAATCTTCATTTTAGAATTCCTTTTCATGTATACTGGAAACTATCATTCTAGTAAAACTGCTTGTATCTAGGCACTCTTCCTGGGTCTCGTTTCACTGAGCGCACGTCGTTCTACGCTCACAAAACTCACAAAACATGTATCGATTTCTGAAATGGTCCGGACCCATCTTGTTCAGTGTATATTTATTTATTTCATTGGTGTTTTATGCCTTACTCAAGAATATTTAACTTATATGATGGCGGCCAGCATTATGGTGGGGTGGAAACCGGGCAGAGCCCAGGGGAAACCCACGACTATCTGCAGGTTGCTGGGGAGACCTTCCCACATGCAGCCAGAGAGGAAGCCAGCATGAGCTGGACTTGAACTCCAGCGTGTTTAATGTATATGTGTATATACTTATAACAAAACTCGTGAGTGCTATGTTCTCGGTAATCTTGACTCTTGACTCTCGGTAATACTGCAAAACCCAGTATGAGCGGATAAAGAATATTTAATTTTTTACTGTGAGACAGATATTTGCAGCTAGTTACATCAGTGGATTATGCAGGCCTGTGACAAATGTAGGTTGGTAAATAGTTAGAGCGGTAAAGGTGGTTTGCACAGGAGATAGTTTAGAGCACCATCTCATTGTGATCAGTAAATTGAGTTGGCCCTTCAGTACAAGTATACCATGTCCATTAAGTTTGGCTTAGGCCTTGACTATACTATTAGCCAAGGTTTGGAGGTTTCACTTTAAAAGATCATACAGAAGCAATGCTGATTCTTTCTGAGAGAGATGTGATCCTTTATTAAAGGACCTAAACATGGTGACACTTAGGATAAACACCAGGGAAAAGTGGATGTACATGTAGTTAAAATTCCCTTCAGCCCAGACTTGCCTGTCTTAAAAGATACCTGCACTTCAGCAGTTCCGGTTCCCTCTGACCCTTAGGGGCCTTCTAGCCTTGATACCATGGACAGACATATCCTGTATCTATATGTATACATGTAGGTGTTTGAAGGAAACATGAAAGGTAGTGTGAAGTGTAGTTTTAAGGAAAATGATGAAGGAAATGACAAAAAAAAAAAATCATTCTTGGGGCATATTTTATATTTCTTAATAACCCCTCAATTTTATGCATATTTTTCGTCAGTTGTCGGAAATATTTGGATATGACATTGTGATTGATGAACATATTACGAAAGCTGGACCAGCTTAGTGCCCCAATTAGGCCTCTTCCCTCAAAAAATTTGTTTTGACAGTTATTGTCGATGTCACGCCAGCAGCCTAATTAATTTCAAGGACTCTGGGGCCCTTACAAAAAATTGAAGTTAAAGGTAAATTTTGATGCCCCAAGAAAAAGCTGAGAAGCTTTTTTTGAACTTTTATACAGTATGTTAAACCATGTACTGTGTATGAAGGAACAAAACCTGCGCAAATACCTGTTTGTTAATCACACATCCAGCCAGGTCAAGGGCAATGTACTATGAATGCAAAAGAATTAAATGGTGGTTTGGTTTTTTAAAGTTGAATACCCAAAAGCATCTGAGTATTGGAAAATTTGTTAATGGATAAGAATATACATGTAGGTTGTGTTGTGAAGATAATAATTGCTCCAGAGTGTGTTAATATGTACATACATCCACATGATTTAGAGTGAGTCACAGGCCTGGTTGTTTTTGTCTCAATCATGTAGAAAACAGGCTGTGGACAAAGAAGCACATAGAGATTGTGCTTGTGACAGGTGTGTTTGCATTTAGGTGTCGTTAGTCAGGAGACTGTGTGTATGGTGATGCATGTAAGTGATTTTGCCATGAATCTTACATGTGCTCATCACTACACAGGTGTGATTGGCTTTCATCACCCCATACATTACAGGTGTGATTCAGACTAGAAACGTGACTGGTCAAGTCACATTTAGTCAGCCTGTGTATTAGCTACGTCCTAATGTGTTGCGTGTTCTACTTTTGTAACTAGTATGATTCACTGACAGGGGACCGACTTGGTACAATAATGTGGTCACTGTGTACTTGCATATATATATATATATATATATATATATATATATATATATATACACACACTTGTATTAAGCCATGGTACAGTTAATATGTTGATCAGATTCTTATTTTTTCCTTCTGTGAAGTAAGCAAATATTAAAGGTGGTTTGGAAAAACATGAAAAGAAAAAAACATTTTTAGGTACATGTACACTGTATGTCTACAGCTGGTAGAATTAAAGAAGACTTCACAACAAAAATGTGTACTGTACTTAGGTATGTAACAGATACATTAGAAATGCATGGGCAAATTCTTGGGTGAACAAATCAGGTGAAGATAAGTTCTTTGCTAAATCACTGTGGAGTATGCCTGAAACTGGACACCCACGCCAACTGCCCTTCCCCCCTGCTTTATATATGTTCAGGTCCATTGTCAGAGGCACTCTTGTATAGTTGCTCTGCGAAGTCATAAGAGTTAAGAATATCTGTTATCTTCAGAGCTTCAAGGTTGCTCTGTCGTGCATGAACATTATGACAGTTAAGCCATTATTCAAACTTTATATTAATTTATGTTGACCCAAGAAAGATTGGAAAAAGTATTGTTGTATGTAGTTTAGTCAATTTACATACAATAGCTGACTGCTTTAGGCGTCAGTTAACAAATTCAATTAATGGCCTCTGACTTGTACCTGGCTGTGGAGAAGTCACATTCATGGTGTGACAGTGCGTGTCCATGACTACATGTTTAGATAAGTGATTAACACCAGCATGTACTCTACAGCATCTAACACCATTAAATAGTACATGCCTGTCCACACATACATGTGGATGTCCTTCAGGTTGACGGTACGGAATTACATGCATCTAAAGATAGAAAAATCTTGACTTAAGCGAAGTATGTTTCACTGTTTTGTGGTGCCTTATTGTTAGTGACGCATGTGTGACTGTTTGCGCAGCATAACATTTGTTGAAGACCACTTGCCTTCCACCTTTAAGGCGTGCATAACTGTTTGTCGCGTGGAAAAGTTCCTCAGTGACTTGCTAAAGGCTGGTGGGTTACCCCAGGCACAAAGAAAAAAATTCTTTTTACCCATTATGATTGTCTTTACGTTATGAAGTGCTGTATGCAACACGAACTACATTTAGTACATCCAGTTTGTGCAATAGTAAATACATGATAACAATACAAAAGTCGAGGCATCACCAGTGAATCTTTTCAGAAGTGAGTGTTGTTACCTTGATTTCATTTTCATCATTGAGCTCACGTACAACTGGGAGACTACAGCAGTATTTAATACATGATTTAGACCCAAAATGCAAAACTAGGAATGCATTTGTGCCCAATGCTATCTGCAAAGCCCACCAAGCAAGTTAGGTGCTAAAAAAGGAACTGGGTCTGCAGCAACCTGCAGATGGTTGTGGGTTTCCCCCGGCTCTGCCCGGTTTCCACATACCATAATGCTGGCCGCCGTCGTATAAGTGAAATATTCTTGAGTACGGCGTAAAACTCTAATCAAATAAATAAATAAAGTTAAAAGGAACAGAAGGTATACATGTAGTTTGGAGTGTGGCGGCTAAGTCAATGATTTTATGCTGTAAATTTGTACAATCAAGTCATGAGAATAGCTTGCTTGTGATATGCTTTCAGCATTAAACTAATATGCCAGATGTCAGAGATAAGATATCACCGGTATGAATGTTACTGCATGTGTCACATGCTTGGGATTACAGTGCCTGTGTCACTGTGCACTTACTTATATGTGGTCATGTCTGGAAGCCACAATTGTGAATTATCTGTACATTACGAAAATTCTCATGTAGACTTTGTAAACTAACTGTTAGGCTAACTTGTAACTTGTTTCTCTTTTCCTCAGTTTTGGTTCAAATTCCTGATTTAGTTGTACGCATCCCAACCGGAAGTGCTAGTAGAAGATGGGGAGCCATCATAAACATAAACAATCAAAGGATTTAGGGTAAATGCCAGTCATGCCAACTGAAAATTGGAGTTCTCTAACATACTGAACCCAAGCTATAATGAAATTTAAAGAGCAACAAGGAAAAGGCAACAAACTCCAACGTTGGTAGCTGTTGAGTAAAGAATGAAGCCAAATTAGCATGCTGTGGTTGAGTAGTTGGTACAGAACCGGAGGCTAAAATAATTATTGACACACTTTCATATGTTATTTGCTTCCTACAATAGTGGAAAGAATAGTTCTCACTTTATACCAATATCCAATTTATGTGTTCGTCCAACATCTAAGTTGTCCGTCTTATGTTCGTCCAACATATGTTTTGTTTTTTTCAAGTGTTTATTTTATGGACAAGATCAG
Organism: Liolophura sinensis; assembly: GCF_032854445.1. NCBI lineage: Eukaryota > Metazoa > Mollusca > Polyplacophora > Chitonida > Chitonidae > Liolophura > Liolophura sinensis. The sequence goes on from NC_088304.1 coordinate 16,412,589, forward strand.
TTTTCAGCCATTTTTTTTTAGGAAATCATTCTACTAGCAACTGTTTACATTTTCTTAACCAGCTGCATTTAAGGGCAATATTATTTGGGCATTTGGAGAGGACATTGTCCGCCTTGTGTTCGCCCAACATAAAGTAGGTATTTCTGTAAAATATACTAATTCAGAAATTTTTGCAGACTTCTTTACTTTAGAATTGGTTTGCTTTGTGTGTCTGTCAATGTTCGTCCAACATACTAAAACCGCCTACTATTCTCGGAATGTTATAGGTCAACAAGGCTGCTTAGTTATCTAATAGATATGTTTTTCAGAAAATATAATGATTATTTTATGTGAAAAACAATTGATAATGTGAATCATGGTATTTTGAAAATTTTTTCAATTCTCACACGTCATGGTACACTTTTGCATATAAGCACCCATGTACATGTGTAGTGATAATGCCCTAAGTAGTGGTCAGTGTGGTCAGAAAACTGGGCAGTGGCTGTGAAGCCTTTGCCCCCATTCCAAAGGTCTGGGGTTAGATGTAATCTAAAGATGTGGTTATAGTGTTCACATTGTGTCCTGCTCATATCAGTCTGTTAATGCCTGATTTTGTAAATACAGTACAAGGTCTTCTGGATTGACAATATTTTCTTGATAAACAGTCAATGTACAGAGGTTAACAGGATAAACCTGCAATGTGCAGAGTTTGGCATGATAATCAACATGCAGAGATAGGCCTGTTCTGAATTACCTCCCTTGTTACACAACAGCGACTGTTTATTTATTTATTTATTTGATTGGTGTTTTACGCCGTACTCAAGAATATTTCACTTGTACGACGCGGCCAGCATTATGGTGGGAGGAAACCGAGCAGAGCCCGGGGCAAACCCAAGACCATCCGCAGGTTGCTGGCAGACCTTCCCACTTACAGCCGGAGAGGAAGCCAGCATGAGCTGGACTTAAACTCACAGCGACCACATTGGTGAGAGGCTTCTGGGCTAGCGCGCTAACCGACTGAGCCACGGAGGCAACAGCGACTGTGATTTGATGCGAAATTAGTTTTAGAGACAACAAGTCTAAAAACATGATATCGGCTTTTGAGTCGCAGAAATGTCGTTAGATTTTGCCTGTGTTTTTCAGCTTAAGAGTTGGCAAAACTGTCTGTTGTGTTCAAATTAAAATTACTTACAATGGTTAAAAAAAATGGTTTTCCTGGGTTTTCCAAAGAAGTTTACAAAATTGAAATCTGTGTTAAAGCTAGGTCTTCAACCAGCTTATGCTGCTTTAAGGAGATCCCCATCAACTTCATTTTCACCCTGAATGTTCCCTGTAGACACAGTATTGATGCATATTTTCTCAGTCTTCCACTTTTAAGCCATGTACAGTGTATGAAACATCACAGTATCCTTTGCTATGTTACTTCAGTCACAAGCTACACATGGACGTGGAAAAATCTCCAAATTAGCTGTGAAATATAGTAATTGTCACCTGTGGCCATGTGGAGGTTTGCATGGTCAAGGGTGGCTCCATTGTAGTGGAGTAAAATTTGTGACGTTTTTCTTCCATTTTAAATGCTTGGCATTGATTCATGGGACATCAAATTATCTATCTGTTAATTGGCAGACCCAGCACTGAGGATCTGCATTAAATCTGAAACTTGCCATTACCAGTATTCTGACCACCTAACCACGTTTGCCACTTAACCATAGCTTGCTCTTAAAACACAGAGATGCAGAGATGGGAAGGATAAGCCATGTGCAGTAATTGGCAGGATAAACTGTATTTATTTATTTGATTGGTGTTTTATGCCGTACTCAAGAATATTTCACTTATACAATGGCAGCTAGCATTATGGTGGGAGGAAATCGGGCAGAACCCGGGAGAAACTGGGTGACCATCTGCAGATTGCTGTCAGACTTTCCCACGTACGGCTGGAGAGGAAGCCAGCACGAGCTGGACTTGAACTCATAGTGACCGCATTGGTGAAAGGCTTCTGGGTCATTACGCTGATCTAGCGCGCTAACCAACTGAGCCACGGAGGCCTCGGATTCCAGTAGTGGTGTATTATGACACCTCAATGCCCTGGACCCAATGGCACAATTGGGACTGCAGGTATACTCGCTGTCAAAATTTATAATCTTCTGCTGAACCTCGTATTGGGAAAGTATATCAAAAACAATTAAAATCTTTAAAATTGTGCACATAGATGCACACCTTGCTTATTAATGTGCATATAGAGACCCTTTAGTGTTACACTGGCATTGCCGCGAACAAAAAAATCATTCTCAAACCTGGAATTATAACGAGGCACCTCTCTGCTGAAAAAATGTAAGTTTTGACAGGTTGTACTTCGTCTCATTGACTTGTTAATTGTTATGCTTTGTTTTTAATCAGTACATAGTGTTTTGAATACCCTTAAAATCATATCAAATGTGTATTTACCCATGACCGTACAAAGAGTGTTGGTTTCATTAACGTTTATTTACACATACATGTATCTGCGGAATTCTGTAGAAGTGTTCAGGTGTCATGCTATATGTTATTGTTCACATCACAGTTTGATGGAAAATCTGAAGGCCCTATCTGGTCAATCATTGAAGGCTGTGCAGGGATATTTGGGCAAATGCAAGAATATAGTGATGAAACAACCCATTATTAAAGTCTTGAAAGCCCCTTAGAATTTCTTGTGCATGCTGATGCCGTAGTAAAGTTTTCAGCATGTTTGGGGAATTGATTTTGATGAATTTTTTATTATTAATTGCACATTTACTCAGTTTAAGCCATATTCACATTTGAGATGGTCGCCACCTTTAGTTGAAAAGTTGCGATATCTCACATTACACGTGAGCCAGGTGTCACTCAACCTACATATAGCCAGGGCTTGTTCACTTCCTGAAATACTACTGCATTCATGCAAATTGTATTCCCCGTTTGCATCATCTCGTGGTAAAAACAATGGAAAATCTGACAATACCAACTGGAAAGTATTGCTTTGAAATGTTACCATTTTATTAGGCTTTAGCTGTAGAAAGCAAACTTTAAAGGCCACAGTCAGCGACTTTCCTAATTTATCAGTCTTAACACTGCTTTATTGTGACGAATGTAATACTTATGGCACACAACTTGTAATGTGAATGTGGCTTATAATTGAACACTTTAGACTGTATCCATTGACATGCTAGATACATTTGATTTCATTGCACATATTGCCTTTATCCTCGTCGTTTCATGTAGTTCTTTTCTTTTCTTTCAGTTTTGTTTTTTTCCCCGAAATGTTTCAAGATTTGGTAACATATGCAAATTATTACATATACAGTATGGTGGCATTTTCTTCAGGTAGGTTAACGATGATATATTGATTTGGTCAGTGTTTGGTTTAAACGATGTCACACTCATTAAAATTAGCATAGATTTGTTAGTTTTTTGTTGACTTTAAATGGCACAATGTTGTGTAGTATTTATTATTGGTAATGTAACATTTTGATGGCATCTTGATTTGTAGGCTTTGTGCCGTAATTTTTTAAGCAAGTTATCTCAAAAGCTAAGTAAGACTGTTCACATCTGGTACATACTTCCATAGTACTGCAGAAATATTCATCCATCAGAAATATTCATCCATCTTATATTAACTGCCAGGAGTGGTAGAGCAGTGTTGTTTTATCATCCATAAAGATTGTTAGCATGCTAATGCCGCACAGTGATTCAGAGTTCAAATCCATCTCATGCTGGCTTCCTCTCCTGTTATATGTGGGAAGGTCTGTCAGCAACCTCATGGGTTTACACTTGGCTCTGCCCAGTTTCCTCCCTCCATAATATTTTGTACAAGAGAAATATTTTTGAGTACTGGCACATGTATGCTTGTGTAAGTTTACATGTACCTCTCTCAAACATTTCACCCTTTTGTCTTTACTATGGGGGAAAGGGTATTGGATATGGTTTACTTTTTCAGTGATCTGGTAGTGCGACGACCAGGCAAAAATTGCAGACTGCCTTTACGGACAGCATTATTAAATAAGGAAAGCATTAACACGCACAAAAATTGACTGATACCACTCCGGGTTTTGAATAACGTTTTGAGTTGATCATTTAATATATTTTCCCTTTGTTTCAGGGTATTTTGTCTATGATTTTATTGACATGTGGATCAACAACAAACTCTTAAAATTGTGGGAGGTCACACTTCATCATATAGCGGTGAGTTCATTGGAATGGGTAACGTAATAGCTCAACATATGCTGTGTATGTCAAGGCACGAATATGCCGAAAAGTTATAAAACTTCTGAAAATATAGTATGAAATGTATAAAATATATTGTCTTGTGGGTCCAACAACATAGATGTCCGAACTTCATTGCCAAGAGCACAGAATGAATCCCTCCCCACCTGTGATGTTTGATGTTACTAATTACATTGTACATGCCCTTTGTCTCTGTTGCAATAAAAGCCAAAACGGTACAATAAATTCGTGATCTGTGCATCCAGGAAATGCACCCAATTTCCTCCATTCTGCTCCCTCTCCCCCCCCCCCCCAACTCCACACACACACATACACCTTGTATTAAAAGTAACATTAGCAGTCATCACCTATCTGAATAATTAACTTGAATCGAGATCTATGGGACCCAGGGGACTTGCATCGTTGAAAACCTACATGTATCGACATCACCACTATAGGCAGGACACGAGCTGAACAGGTGTTTATATGCTGTTAGACCATACTTGTACAGGACAAGAGCTGAACAGGTGTTTATATGCTGTTAGACCATACTTGTACAGGGCAAGAGCTGAACAGGTGTTTATATGCTGTTAGACTATACTTGTACAGGACAAGAGCTGAACAGGTGTTTATATGCTGTTATTCCATACTTGTACAGGACAAGGGCTGAACAGGTGTTTATATGCTGTTATTCCATACTTGTACAGGACAAGAGCTGAACAGGTGTTTATATGCTGTTAGACCATACTTGTACAGGACAAGAGCTGAACAGGTGTTTATATGCTGTTAGACTATACTTGTACAGGACAAGAGCTGAACAGGTGTTTATATGCAATTAGACTATACATGTACCTGACCAATTGCTCAAAGTTTATGGTTTACATGTGTTGAAGATCTGGCTTACCACTTCTGATTTATTTTTTATCAAAAAACTCAAGTGTTGACATCATAAGTATCTATCTAGTGGTTTTATGCATATGTGAAAGTGCATTTTTACAGGCCAAACTTTCGGTGATATACATGGATGAGTTTTGACATATTTTCTGTGTTTGTGTGGTTGCAGGTTGCAGGTATGTTCATCTACAACATCTTGGTGCGTACTTCCATTGCCTACACATGCGTGGCACTTCTCGCTGAGGTCAATAGCTTCTTCCTCCATTCTCGCAAGCTGCTACAGATGATGCAAGTGGATTTTAATCACTGGTTCTACAAACTGACGGCCTACACCAACTTGGTGACGTTTGTTGTGTTCCGTGGACTTTCCGTCTTCGGTATTCTGTACGGCATGTACTTATATCGCACCAGAGTTTCCTTGTTTTACTACGTGCCACTTGGGGGTAGCATGGTTGTCATGAGTGTCATGAACCCCATTTTGTTTTATCGCCTTTTGAAAAACGACGTCTTACGAAACTCGAACAGCAAAGAGTACTCCAAAGTGAATCATGTCAATAATGTCAACAACAACATCAAGCATGAGAAGGCACTTTAACATAGTGGCTGTTGGTAAAGGACGGTCTATTTCATAAATTTCTATGGGGTTTCAAATGTACACTTAAATGTGCAGCCTCACCTAATGTTTTAGTATAGAGACATGTAGATTTAGATGAGGGTTTTTTTTTTTTCATTGCCGGAAACAAATACTTTGTTGTTTGCATCAGAATATCCTCAGAGACTGTATGTGCCTTGGGAACCAATGCACGGGTTGATGAGGCTGGGAGTAAGAGATCAAGTCTACCCCATGTTACATCTTTGTATTCATCAGATAACTAATGGGGTCAGTCAGTACCATGTCAGGTGGCGAAAGTTGATTGCTGGAGTACAATCTACATGCTGATACTGTAGGCAGAATTGTGACTGGTTACACTCTATCTTTTTATCTCATAGGAAAAAAACAAAGCTAAGAGAAAGTGCTGATAATACGGTTTGGTTTGCATTTTGCAAGGTTGTTGCATTTAGAGCGGTGGGAACTGTCAAGTAATGTGTTGAATCACCTGACTGTAAGTGATATCAGAGATGTACCAGGGACAGGAGCTGACGAAATGTAAGCTGATAAATTTAAAATAGGTTCGTTGATATGACGAACATGATCACAAATTCCTGTTTTCAGCAACAAAAATTGTTTGTATACACTACGCTCGATCAAATAAGAAAACTATGAATTTTATCATCCATTGATGCATTGTCTGGGACTGCAGGGGAAGTGGGGTGGGGGGAGTGAGGTCATATTTTACGAACATACTCATTTATTGAAGTAAATTATTAAGATCCTGTTTTTTATGTATTTATGTTTAATAATGTACACAGTGTACACTGGATGTAGGACTTATTGTAAATCTGAAATCTGTCAAGTGGTGAATGTCAATTTCTTATAAACTAGTTGTGCTGTTAAAATGTTCTGAGTGATACGTGGAATATAAATGGGTCTAGAAAATCAAAGTAGGAGTTTCACACCTAAAAGATATGCAAGAGAACAGTTATACAATGATAGCTCACGTTTCACAATCCCAACTGTATAGTGGCTTATGATAAAAGTGTTACACAACATCAGACAGGAAATTATACTGTTTTAATACAAGGCTATAAATTATGAATCAAGAACATCTCTCAATGTAAAACTGGATATGTGAAAAACAAACTGGCCAATATGTAATTCTATTACCCCTCAAAGTTGAATTCATGGTTAGTTTAAAATCCAAACTTGGTGTGTGAAGAGTAAATGTAACTAAGAACGAGAAAAGATTTTCAACGTACTGTTGCTGAGTATGAATGCTGTATTTTGCTGACACAACAAATCAGCCAGCTGTGTCGATTGCACGTGACAGGGACTTCATCACTGTGGGACAAACAGAAGAGGTACACGTAGTATTATAGTGAAGAGAAGGAGACAGTCACTCATTTGTGACAGAAATCGTCCCTTGATCTGAAAATATAGTCCCGTTATAAAAGCTTGGGGGGGGGGGGGGGGTAAAATAAAGAGAATAGTATATGTTTTGGTAGACTGTACACTAATGGAACAGTGTGAAAAGTTTGCTATAGCTGGAATGTAGGCATCATTTATTATGATCAATTTTCTGATATTATGTCATTCAGACTTTTGAGCTTCTTGCATAATAAGCAGTCGTAGCCTTGTTGTCAAATTTAGGGGAGTGATATGCTACTAGCCATAAAATACAGAATATTTTGTATGCCAATATATTAAAACACCTCTAAACTGCTCACCTCTAATGGTAAGAAAAAGAGTGGTAAACTGCTCGCCAGCTATTTTCTCACAGCGAGACCTGATAAGACCTTCCCATTCGGTACCGGTAGTTACAGCGTGTGTTATCAGTAAATGTAGTTTTTCGTACATGTAGTTTATTGTGGTTTTAGACTTGTATATTTTAAATCATGTTTATAGAAAGGTATATATATTGAACTGTATTGTGTCAATGATTTTAAGATGTGTTCTCATATGTTTTTTGCCGTGCTGTATTTGTTGTTTATGCTATGCTTCTATAAGCTTTATTCTTCCCTGTGTTTGCTTTGTACATGTACATGTGTGAATTGAGTGAATTTTTCACCTTGACGAAGGGAGGCCCGAACTTGAATGCAACAGTTTGATGCAGAGTATAGACATCCGCCTGATAGCTTTACCATAAAAACTATAAATTGACCTTGATACAAATCTCAGTTTGACCTTCACAAAAATCTCACATTTCGACCATCACAGAAATCTCACAGTTTGACCAGGACACAAATCTAACAGTTTGACCTTGACGCAAATCTAACAGTTTGACCTTGACACAAATCTAACAGTTTGGTCTTCTAATGGAGAATTGCCCCTTACAGAAGTGACTGTATCCTTAACTTTACCGTAAATATGTAGCTACAAGAATAATAAAATGTGATGTGGCCTGCCTGGTGCTGGTTTTAAAATCAAATAAGATTAAAAGGACTTTCTGCATTGAACAAAGCCATGTTTTATCTCTGAAGATTTTGAAGAGACAAGGCATGTCTTTCATGTCTGTGACAGAATCCATAATACAGTATTAGCTTTATGTTGAAAATACTTTAATCTTGTCCAGATCACTGAGTCTGCCCGTCCAATGATGTAGATTTTCTCGTCAATACCAAAATGTGTGTTGTAACCAAGGTTTCTACAGAGCCATGGTGCCTTCCTTTATTGTACGGTAATATCCATGCCTGTATCCACCTTCCTTGATTCATCAAGATGCAGGTGGACACTTTGTACGCTGTTGTATGCAGTGTTTATGTGTTGAACTGTACCTCCCGTCTACTTTGTACATTCTGTCAGGGCCGGATGTACATAGCTATGATTTGTTCAATCTCTAAGTCAAGAACGTTATCAAAGTACTGTCCCACCCACTCATTTCTATAGATCATATATGTATTACTTGTTTGATCATCAGGTGTCCTCTAGTTTTTCTTTTTTTTATCAAATCTGGGCAAGAAAAAAAAGGTCTTTTTATCAGTCTTTCGTGTTGTCTCAGCATTGTGAAAGACAATTTTCTGGAGTGCATTAATACTTTAATCTGATAGCTACTTTTATTACACTTAATGAATTGCCCTGGACACAGTATAATTAGTATTATTAATGCCCCTCTTAGCCCACAGCTTTCCTTAATATTGTTGGTGCAAAGGTAAAATTTGTGGCAAAAATACAAAAAATGTATTTTGTACTAGACTTTTGACTGAAGTTTGCCATTTGCAAGAAATTGTCAAAGTTATGTGAACTGTATTAACTGGTAAACATTTGATATCAGGGATGGATACATCATCTCATTGTGTCCGTCAGAAGGACTCTTTTTGAAAAATCAAATGGTCAAACATTTGAAAAAATTATTTACTGAATTCATTGTAGGACTATCTCTCCTGGATGTCAGTATAATATACATTTTATAATATGTACAGAAATAGCTTAAAATGGCTGAGAATGCATTTCCCAGCATACACAAAATCTCCAAACCCCCAGCTATTTTGGTTGTTTTTACCTCGCTGTAGTGGGTGGAGATTTTTCTAAAATTTCAAACAAGGACTCCTGGACCCAATACTGGACATCAGCATTACATTAGTACATGGGTGCTTACGACATATGTATTGTGCTTCAATGTGAAGCAAAGGGATATTTGAACAATGTTCAGAATGGAAATAATCATTATGTTTACGTTTTTCAGTTGTTTTACAAAATGAACATTATGTTGTAAACAGATAGCAGGCTGGTGTTCAGCAAGAACTCATACATGCCCAGGGTATGTGTTGGTAAATGTCACATTATTTTTGTCTGTATTTCTGCTGTAACATTTAAGAATGATTGATTTTTTTTTTTGGACACAAAGTAGAAATATCAAATTTTTGTTGACACAAAGTAGAAATATCAAATACATCTAGGGTATAAAAAACTGTAGCTTTTTTGTGGTGGGACTTTTGTTGTATATGTTAACAAAGATATTTATTCCCCATATACATGTACATCTAGTTTACTTACCACCGGTGCATACACTTTTGGTTACAAGGAAACACCTGAATCAAATGATATTGTATTGCAGATAAAGATATACATCCGTGTACAGTAGTATTCATTTGGTATAATTTCCTTTGAAGCATTTTAATCGGTGTATACCCAGCAGTCACTACTGTAGAGGACGCAGGACTACATGTTTAGTACCCTAATTCCTCAACCTTTTAGCATATGAAAGAGCAACTTTCAGCGCAATTTATACACATTTTTAATTTTATTTTGGGGGCAAAAGTACATTGGTTGGATTGGCCAATTTCAGGGCTTCACAAAAAGTATAATTTTATCAGTCAACACAGAAAGAATATGCACCTTGCAGACATGCGAAAGGGGAGGCCTTTGTAACTATAGTTAGAGCTCGTGTAAAGAATTTTTTAGTTTTAAGACCATATTTATGCAGAAAAGTTTTCTCTAAACATTGGTTCTGGTTAGCCAAAAGTGACCTTTAATTTAACCCTTGCTCATTACTCACTCCTTCCCCTCTCCCTGGTATTATATACCGTCTCTGAAATCAAAGAATTTTTGAAAGCGTCTTTAATTTTTTTAATCAAAAGGATATTTTTCTAAATAAAAACAAATTATAGTGGTTATTATTTTTGGATATCTTGGTCTGATGTTCATCAAAGTTCTGCTTTTACCATGTATATATATTTTGTATGTACTGCAAAAGTCAATTTCATACAGGTTGGAATATTTCCTCCCTTATGAAGATGAAAGAAAGTGGTTTAACACTTATCTGTACTTGATGTTTCAAGTCTCTTATGTCCTGCACTCTTTGCTGTTGATCATTATTTTCTGTGGATTTATTACAGCATTGTTCGTCTATTGATATTTTTGAAGCGTAAAATTATGACATTCACAGGCAAACATCCTACCACACACCAGAAAACTTATTGTTCTAAGTTACATGAATTAAGGGGTTCGTATTGTTTTTTTTTAATTTTATCACCAGATCCAAGGTTCAGAAATGTAACAGGCCTCATTGCTTTTGAAAAGGATGGTCATTGTTGAGGTTCATGGTTCATCTTTTTGAACCTCAATACAGTTATGGGTACTAGTATTCATAATTCGAAAATATATACATATATATGTTTATGTCAAAATGTGAAACATTCTGTGAGTGTCTTGTAGGTGCAATCGTTAAAGCTATTTTGTAGTAAAATCTCACATGAGGCGGACAGATAGTGTGAATAGGTGGTCAAGGTAACCCATCTGTTGTCCTGCAGTCTTCCCGTGACTTTGTTTTGTGAACTGTATAATGGCTGTTCTGCTGTGTGCTAGCTACTTGTATGTCACAGTTTTGATCTGTTTGTGATGTGTGGACTAACAAAAGTACTGCTTATATTTTATTAAACTTTATTTACTTTATTTCCTGTGTTCCTTTGTGTTGAATTATTAAGTTCTCTTAGGACTTCCTCTCTAGCCTCAAGTGAACTGCAATGGTTCTGCAAGACTTTTTCAACCTTGACCAAAGAGGTTGCAGGCTTGTGTGTAACTCCTGGTTCAGTGGCCAAAGAGGCTGCAGGCTTGTGTGTAACTCCTGCTGGTTCAGTGGCCAAAGAGGTTGCAGGCTAGTGTGTAACTCCTGCTGGTTCAGTGGCCAAAGAGGTTGCAGGCTTGTGTGTAACTCCTGCTGGTTCAGTGGCCAAAGAGGCTGCAGGCTTGTGTGCAACTCCTGCTGGTTCAGTGGCCAAAGAGGTTGCAGGCTTGTGTGCAACTCCTGCTGGTTCAGTGGCCAAAGAGGCTGCAGGCTTGTGTGTAACTCATGCTGGTTCAGTGGCCAAAGAGGTTGCAGGCTTGTGTGTAACTCCTGCTGGTTCAGTGGCCAAAGAGGCTGCAGGCTTGTGAGCACCTCCTGCTTGTTCAGTGGCCAAAGAGGTTGCAGGCTTGTGTGCACCTCCTGCTGGTTCAGTGACCAAAGAGGCTGCAGGCTTGTGTGCAACTCCTGCTGGTTCAGTGGCCAAAGAGGTTGCAGGCTTGTGTGCAACTCCTGCTGGTTCAGTGGCCAAAGAGGCTGCAGGCTTGTGTGTAACTCCTGCTGGTTCCGTGGGCAAAGAGGTTGCAGGCTTGAGTATAACGGACTACAGTATGAAGAGTAAAACCAGAGTAACAAGAACAGTGTGAAAGTTGGCAAATGGTCCGTCATAACCATGAATGCAGATCCTGCTTGTTCAGTCCTTGTAAATGTAGAATCACAAATGCTTGTACCTGCTCTGGTCAACAAGTCATATGTAATGAGAAAACTCTTTAGTATGGCTTAAAAGTTTTGACTTCCAGACAAATAAATATTTAGAGTTTTCTAGAAAATTGCTGAAATCGCAGATGATAAGTGTTCCTTGCAGCAGTGCCATAAATAATTCCACTCAAGTAACAGCCATCACACTTATGGGTGGAGAATATTGCCCAGCCCACATAGAAATATCAATGGTACAGAATCAAGAAAAAATAATTTGCACAGTTTTATGAAACTTGCTTCTTTGACGACACAAACTAATCAGTTTTGGCACCATTTTCATAATAATTTTATGCCCAAATTCCACTGAATTCCAACTCCACTTTGGTGGTTGAAAATTTACAGTAGCTGAGAGTGTCAACGTTTTACTCTTGTGGATTGGTCCCAATGACCACTTTGCCCTAGTAAAATGTGACCACTGTCATATTTCTCAACCTTTTCACATTTTTTATAAGATGGTTATTAAAGCCTATTCTGAGGTCATTTTTCTATGTAGACTGATAAAATTATGCTTTTTGTGAAGCCCTGGAATTGACAAAACTAACATAGGTGGTTTTGGCTCAAAAATAAGACTAAAAATATTCTTTAATAAATTCATACTGAGAGATGCTCTTCCATATACAAAAAGTTGAATGAATTAGGTGATCCCAGCTTATTGTCCAGGACACCCCTTATGGAGTGAGTTGTGGACAAGTCGTCAAGTGTGAGCATCAGCGTCACTTATTCTTTAACAGTAAAGGGATTACCCTGCCCTGGCAGTTCTTGAGATCTCTGTATCCTGTACATATCCTGGACAATAAGTATTCTAGACACCTTAGTATCCTGGGCATCTTAGTATGATGGACACCTCAGTATCCTGGACATGGGCCTTCAATATTTTAGCCGCCTCAATACCCTGGACATCTCATTATCCTGGAAATGAACACCTGTGAAATGGTTAGGCTACTGGGGCATCACAATGACGCAAGAGCCAGTAACCTGTACATGGTCGTGGGTTTTTTCCCAGTTTCCTCCCACCATAATGCTGGCCAACATAGTATAAGTGAAACCTTCTTGAGTTACGGTGTAAAGCACCAATCAAATAAATAAATAAATGAACCTAGACCCCACAGTAGCCTGAACACATTTATAGCATCCTTGATGCCTCATCATCATGGACGACTCAGCTGCCTGGATAGCTCACCGACCTTGACGCCTCGGCATCATGGACGACTCAGCTGCCTGGATAGCTCACCGACCTTGACGCCTCGGCATCATGGACAACTCAGAGGCATCATGGACGACTCAGCTGCCTGGATAGCTCACCGACCTTGACGCCTCGGCATCATGGACGACTCAGCTGCCTGGATAGCTCACCGACCTTGACGCCTCAGCATCATGGACGACTCAGCTGCCTGGATAGCTCACCGACCTTGACGCCTCAGCATCATGGACGACTCAGCTGCCTGGATAGCTCACCGACCTTGACGCCTCAGCATCATGGACGACTCAGCTGCCTGGATAGCTCACCGACCTTGACGCCTCAGCATCATGGACGACTCAGCTGCCTGGATAGCTCACCGACCTTGACGCCTCAGCATCATGGACGACTCAGCTGCCTGGATAGCTCACCGACCTTGACGCCTCAGCACCTTCATCAGAGGATACAAAGGTAATCATCACCACCATCTTGATTCTCGTCATAGTACAGTGTCCAGTACTTCAGTCCACTGGACACCTCAGTATCCTGGCCACCATAGTATACTGGACTCTTCAGTACACTGGCCACCTCAATATCTTGAATACCTTCGTACACTTGACACTTCAGTATCCTAGACACCTTCATACACTTGACACTTCAATACACTGGCCACCTCAGTATCCTGGACACCTTCATACACTTGACACCTCAGTATCCTGGCCAACTCAATATTCTGGACACCTTCGTACACTGGACACTTCATTATACTGTACACCTTAGTACACTGGCCACCTCAATATCCTGGACACCTTCGTACACTTGACACCTCAGTATCCTGGCCACCTCAGTATCCTAGACACCTTCATACACTTGACACTTCAATACACTGGCCACCTCAATATTCCGGACCCCTTCGTACACTTGACACCTCAGTATCCTGGCCACCTCAATATTCTGGCCACCTTAGTACACTGGACACTTCATTATACTGGACACCTTAGTACACTGGCCACCTCAATATCCTGGACACCTTCGTACACTTGACACACTTCAGTACACTGGACACCTCAGTATTCTGGCCACCTTAGTGCACTGGACACTTCATTATACTGGACATCTCGGTATCCTGGACACCTTCGTACACTTGACACCATAATACACTGGCGTCCGTACAATGGGTAAATTATTTACAGACAAAATCTAAAATTTCATTGGGTTTCTCCTTTTTTTGAATTCTGTGGATTCTTAAAAAGCTGTTTTGAGATTCTTTTTTTGTTTTTTGGAGGTATAATCTCCTTAAGAAAAGATGCAAATTTCAGTGGGAAAACAATTTATAACATTTATTTGCCTATAAAAATGCCTTTTTTGGATGACAAATACATACAGTATTTCAAATTACCAATCTCACCATGACCTCTTCTCATTCACCAAGCACAATACTGATATTATACACCTACCTGAAAAGTTTTATATACACTATACAATTGATTCTGTACATTACACAATATGATATTTTGTCAAAAATGAATTGCTCTCATCCAGCTTGCTCACACTTTCACATATCCACTTCATTTAGTCAACAGAGTGATAAACTACAGTAAGAGTTACCCACCATCAAGTATCAACAGACAGCCACTTTTCTGTACAAACCCACCAGTTGGAAGGCAAAGATACTCAGGGGGCCAAACCTTTATACTTTGAATATCAATGTTGTCACTCTTTCATTGTTTTATTCAACTTCAGGAAAGTTATTCAATTGACTTCAGTCTTTGATAAAGTCATGAATTTTTAATTTCTCTTTTATATTTTTGGTAGTACCTCGACGTTTCACTAACACAAAAAGCACTATGAACTGAAGAGTTTCTATGAGCAAACGTCCTCAGAATGGGTTAAGTTTCTTTGGCTCTAGTTTCTCCATGCAAGACTCAATCCAGTTTGTTCCGTTGATAATTTTGGTTGTCGCCACAATGTAGTCTGTGCCACCTACAAATCAACAAGGAAACAAATTGTCACTGGCAAAATAGGTGTAACAGCTACTAATTACTCAATGTTTGTGTTAAAAAACTACTGTGTGTGTATGAAACTTGGTAAAAAATATTATGCAACATAGAAGCTGTGCAAGGCTGTACCATACATGTACCTGTGTTCTAACACATAACACAAAGTCAAGGCAATAACTCTTGTACCATACATGTACCTGTGTTCTAACACATAACACAAAGTCAAGGCAATAACTCTTGTACCATACATGTACCTGTGTTCTAACACATAACACAAAGTCATGGCAATAACTCTTGTACCATACATGTACCTGTGTTCTAACACATAACACAAAGTCAAGGCAATAACTCTTGTACCATACATGTACCTGTGTTCTAACACATAACACAAAGTCAAGGCAATAACTCTTGTACCATACATGTACCTGTGTTCTAACACATAACACAAAGTCATGGCAATAACTCTTGTACCATACATGTACCTGTGTTCTAACACATAACACAAAGTCAAGGCAATCACTCTTACTTCTTATAGTCAAAGAACTGAAATAATACTGAATCAACACATGTAGAAAGTGTACGCAAACCCTTCTGCCAAGCTCACAATGCTAATACAAATTCCTGTATCCACAATGACTTTGCATCGTCCCCCTAGATAACTCATTTCTTCCTAACAGATGCAGACTACTTGAGGGAGAATTAGAAAGAGGAATAAATGTGCAATACCATCATCCTGCAAACTCAGAAATCTGAAAGCTGCGATCTCTGCAAAAGTGACACCACCCAGAAAGTACACAAGGGTGATCTTCTGTTCAGAGGTGCTGGAATGTGAAGAAGTGATGGAACTACCTGTAAGAAGAGTAACCAAACAACAAGGGTTAGGAGAAACCTGATGTAGCTCACCAGTTATAGTTCATTGAAAATTACAGCATCTGCCAGTCTGCTTCAAAAAACCTCCCAAAAGGTCTAACATGTCTAATTTTCCATCTTATAGGCTGATATACCTATGTGACATAGAATATAACTGTGAGCTTTATACCTCAACGATCCCTGCATGTTTAATGCACAAGCACGAGTACACAGGAGCGAGTGAGTGAGTGCGTGGGGTTTAATGTCGTTCCTAACAATTTTTCAGTCCTATGACGACGAAGGAATCCTTACAGTGCATGTAATGTGCCTCCTTGTTGCAGGACTGATTTCCACCGCTCTTTTATCTAGTGCTGCTTCACTGAGATGCCTTACGGAAGGCAAGTAAGCCGCCCCGCCAGAGCCAATATACTAATAAGGGTCAACCAGCCGCTGCACTATCCCCTTCATGCAGAACACCAAGCGAGGATGTTACAGCTTCCTCTTTTAAGGTCTTAGGTGTGACTCAACCCAGGATTGATTCTGGATCTATTGCTCCCGAAGCAGATGCTCATCCAACTATGCTATCGGGGCCGGTTCGAGAACATAGGAAGTGTAAACTGCATAAACTGACTCGTTTTTAGGCGGGGGAACATTTTCCATGTTTGGAAAAGGACTTTCTGTGTAATTGCGTAACAAGTAACCGGTTACCCTGATAATCAGCAGTAGAGTGCTTCAGAATTATATTTTATGCAATTATGCATAAAGGTTGACTAAGTCACTCTCACTGCTGTAAGTCTGTCTCAATCATTGATTTGACTGGTGTTCCCAATAACTGATTTGATTGGTGTTCCCAATCACTGATAATTGATTTGACCGGTCTTCCCAATAACTGATTTGATTGGTGTTCCCAATCACTGACTTGAATGATGTTCCCATTCACTGATTTGATTGGTGTTTGATGATGTATGCATTTCAATGTAGTGTCATGAGTGGAAATAAAATGATAATATCTCACTAAACACTAGACAGTATTCCTGAAAGTCTTGCAGAGTGCAATCAGGCTTTATGGTTTTATGATTCTGGGGTTGGTTTCAAGAAGCATACTTAGTGTTAAGTAGCCCTTGGCTAAGTGAACTTTCTATCTCTACAACATATCTTGTCACGGTAGTTAAGTGTTTACTTAGCTAAGTGAGCCTCATGAAACCTGGCCCAGGTCGTAAAGGAAATGACAGAATCACGTAAACTGACAGAGTATGTGGTGGCTTACGTCTCTTTCTCAGAGCCACTGGGATCTGCTGAACCTCCTCAATTGTTGGTCCCGGGAGTAAATTCAACACCTCTGTGATGCTCCTCCATCCCGGCCGTGCCAAGAACTGGGCCATTCGCACACTCAGGGGAGCAAACCCACTGAACACGTACGAGATGTCATTCGGGTTCTGCAAGAGAGAGATTCAAAGTTTTCTTACACATTCAGCCAGAAGCGACTTTTTTCTGTTGTGCCCAGTAATGGTAGATCTAACAGTGTGAGATTCATTTAGTCAAATACATCAACACACATCATGGATAATATTTTTGTGCAATAACAGAACCCAGATAAATGTACCCCTGGTACGTTGCTTTTAGCTGTGTATTCAGATTAGCTGTGTATTCATATTAGCTGTGTATTCATATTAGCTGTGTATTCATATTAGCTGTGTATTCATATTAGCTGTGTATTCATATTAGCTGTGTATCCAGATTAGCTGTGTATTCATATTAGCTGTGTATTCATATTAGCTGTGTATCCAGATTAGCTGTGTATTCAGATTAGCTATGTATTCAGATTAGCTGTGTACTCAGATTAGCTTTAAGCATTATCTGACTTTGTGCTGATACATGTAAAACTTCTGCGTCTGTTAGTGTCAGCTGTGGCAGTGGGCTTTCATGGTATGAGTATTGCCCATGTTAGGGCAACCCACTGGACACAATTACAGCAGCCAGAAAAAAAGAGCATTTTTAGAGGCAGATAAATGTCATAAAATATTACTTTTGGTTCTGAAACTTAAATTTTTCCCGTAAAATATTATTCAAACAAACCTCTAGGCATCTTTTTAAGATCAATATAACTCTCAGAATTGGGTAAAATGTTTAAATTAATCATGGGTAAAAATTTAGGTCAAATGCAGGAATCAGAATAAACCAGAACTGACGTATGTATGTACATCTATGTATGCTTGGGGATTTACATCATACTCATGGCAGGGTGAGTCCATGCCGCCAAAAATGCTGCTGCCCCTGAAGTATCCTGCCAAAAACACCAGACATGACACCCCACCCTAACCCGTTATACAGACACTGGGCCTACCAGCTCTAACCTCTCACTGCTGAGTGCCAAGTGACACAACACCAAGTAGCCTATCATGTTTGAAGTCTTTGCCAGGGCCGACCAGAACTAAAGTAAAAAAGAACGAATTGAGAGGCAAAAGCACACAAGCTGGCTGTGAGCAAGTTATTTATTAATTTATTTTAATTTATTTGATAGTAACACCAAAGAGCTTTTCACTTATATGGGGGCGTGTCAGTTTTATAGGTGCAGGAAACAGGAGTGTTCGGGGTAACCCGCAGACCTTTAACAAGCTGCATGTACTTTACTCAGGCTTCACCCACTCATGCTCTTGCTTAAAATGTAAATAATACTACTTGTGATAAACCAACCATTTCATTAACATCCTCCACTATGAGCTTGAGGGATTTCCTAATCACAGGATAGCTCCTGTTGCCATGGGGACGTATAAGACCTGCCTTCTCCAGGTTCATAATTGTGATTAAATGCTCAAAACCATATGTCTGAAAACAAAAGAGGCAAAAAATAAACACAGCGAAATTGGAGAAGTAAAGCTGTTTGCTTCTGAACAGGGATTTAATATCACTCTGGAAGGAGACACTGGCGTAAGGGACATAAGCAACCACTCAGTCAAGTTATACTACATGTATATGTGTTTAAATTGTATCAAAATGTGAAATATTACAGAACAAGCCAAGTTAACATAGCAACACAAGAGGTATAAGTTGTGAGATGAAGTGAAGAAATGGCCACAGATCAAGGACGAGCTCAAAGTTTATCATGTGGAACAATTAACTTTCTATCAGGTAAAACAATGACAAACATTCATAGCCACTCTATGGATGCCATCAAATAAATCTATCTTACCTGTAAAATTTCTCGCTTGTAATATTCCAATACTTTAGGCTTGAGCCCATTATTGCAATATGACTGTATACACACTAACCTCAGCACCTGTAATGAGAAACAAATATCAGGTGTAAAATGTAAAGAGCTAAATAAGATTCTAAAATGTTTGTCATGTACCACAAATAATTCTCCACTACCATAGCTGAATTAAACAGGTATTCCATCACCTGTCAAGCAGACCCATGTCCACTGATTGTGCTGTGTTACTGCTGTGGTCTCCCCATATTGCACAGCTAGTCCCCTGATGATCTACTAACAAGCTTTCAGTTCACTATAGGTACTTTTCATAGCTGAAATGTACATGACTCAGTAACAGTATCACTGGTATCGGTATTAAAGTCATGGCAAAAGTTGACTGTCTACACTTACATGTAACACTGTCTACGATATGAACATGTTTGGATGCAAATGACTTTAAAACTTATCTATATAAACCTAATTTATGGGAAATTACAGACACTGTATTCATTGTACGTTCAATCTATACACGACTATCTATTTACAATTTTTCAGGTATATTTGGAAAATATGCCAGTGAGTCTGCCCCCACTAGGAGTCATTGAAGAATTTTAGATATCATCGGCTACAATACTGACCTTAACTATTGACTCTTCTTTGGCAATACAATCCTCAACATATGAATGGGGTTTGTCTGTTTCTATACCATTGATGAATTCTAAAACACAGT
Organism: Liolophura sinensis; assembly: GCF_032854445.1. Lineage (NCBI taxonomy): Eukaryota > Metazoa > Mollusca > Polyplacophora > Chitonida > Chitonidae > Liolophura > Liolophura sinensis. Next base: position 16,432,483 of record NC_088304.1, read on the forward strand.
TGTGGAAAAAAAAAAACAAAAAAAAAAACATTATTCCTGTAAGCAGAGTTATATATTGCTATACTGCTTTGCAGCTTACCGTAATGACCCGAAATATTCGACCAAAATGTCAGCCACTGTGGCTAACAAAGAACTTGTTAGTTGCGCCATGGAGCCCGCAACGTGACTGGTTTAATAGGAGCTTCCCAGCTGACAGAGAAAACAAGTCTGGTTGAGCTGTGACAAAGGCAGGCTATTAATTTGTGGAATTAAGAGGGAGGCTTGAAAATTTCCGGACAAGTCACACCTACATTTTTATCCATGAATTAAAAGGAACAAAGTATCAACCCACACTTGTTACAAACCTGAAAATTCCAAAATTGTTTCAAACATGATCCCGTTTATACAGGCATGCTAACCACTGCTTCTCCGATTATCTGAAGTTTACCAGCTACACTGTATCGGCGAATGCATGATACGGGGAAGGGTTTTTTTCATTTACAGCCCCATAAATAAATGTAACAAATCAGCATACAAATGTATTTCAACGACGAAGACCTGATTGACAAGGATTTTTGGAAAGTTTTCCAAGTCGCACACGAGTTGTCTTGCTACGATCAAAACTGTCCCTCCATTGCAGAAGAGTTCTATTTTCACGCCATTTCACGCAGGTAACCATCAGTTATACACAGCAGACATAGTCCTGGCAAGGTTTCCGAAACTACCAGGTTTTCAAACCGCATTCTCACATTGCTGTGACAGCTGACTGACATGCCTGTACATCAGTAAAATCCAATGTAAATTTATTTTATTTATTTATTTACTTGACTGGTGTTTTACGCTGTACTCAAGAATATTTCACTTATACAATGGCGGCCACCATTATGGTGGGAGGAAACCGGGCAGAGCTGGGGGAAATCCACAACCATCCACAGGTTGCTGGCAGACCTTCCAACATACAGCCGGAGAGGAAGCCAGCATTAGCTGGGCTTGAACTCACAGCGACTGCATTGGTGAGAGGCTCCTGGGTCATTATGCTGCGCTAGCGTGCTAATCAACTGAGCCACAGAGGCCCCCCAATGTAAATGGCTTGTATCTTGGCTTGACAAAACTGTAGGGGTACATTTTCCTCTGTTTTACAGTATTTCTGTTTACAAAGCTATGGACGGGAATGACAGAAAACCAGATCAATGCATGCTAAAGCAAGTGATGCCTTTATACGACCTTTGACAACTTCTTGGTAATTTACAAGTAGGTCTGTACTTATGTCAAGTATCTTCTGCGTGTTAAATTTTTTTGGTTTTAACTTTTAACACAAAGGACATTGGAGTTAAAATGTATATATGACACTTCACTCTGTTCGTGTAAAGGTAGATTATAACAATCTCTAGTTAATTTTAACTCCCGTTTTCATAACACGGGGATCGTAAATATGCATCAGTTAAACATTGTATTCGCATGTTTGGAAATTGATGCCTTATATCAGCTTCATATTGCAACAATTTTTAAACATTATATTAGTGCAAGACTATCCTACTCATTTTTTCTGAGAACTGTGTGCCCGTGTGTGTAAATGCCATTATAAGTAACTGACAGCTCACAGAATTCAACATTGGCCAATTAGATGAACTTACTTTCATTGACACGCCCCTTGGAATAATGAGTCGTCACAGTAGTGAGATCTCCCGCCAAATTTACAGGAGAAGACGGGAGTTCATAATTTTACACACCGTAACATGCCCAGTGAAATCTCTACATTTTCTTGTGACTTTGAGATTAACCTTGTTGCTAAACCTTGCTTCTAAACCATTTCAGTAAAGCCAACACAAAGTCATATACAATTAGGTGTATTTTAATGATGTTCGCAAGACTTAATATATTCACCCTGGGAAGAATTGAAAAGAGTTACCAAACAGTTACAGGTCTGATCGAGTCTCTGCTGTGATTGCTGTGATTGATGGGTCCCACAAACAATATTTGGAACTTCAAAGACTATCTGATCTTGATCCGCAGTGCGAAGTTGCGATTTGCATAGCAATACAACTCTGCTGTTAATATTTGAATACGTTCTGTCAGCTACAGTTTGACACTTCCTCACCCTAATTTCCACACATCAAATTATTGGCGCCCACAATGGTAAGATGTGAATGTTCTAAGGCAAATGAGTGTCTCCCATTGCCGTTTTTTTTTTTTCTTTTTTTTAAATTTGGAGGGACAATACAGGACAATATATTGACATAAATTTACAAGTGACTATATTTTTTCGAATGAAGCCTAAATGTTTTTGATCTGCCAGCAACCTGCAGATGGTCATGGGTTTCCCCCGGGCTCTGCCCGGTTTCCTCCCACCATAATGCTGGCCACCGTCGTATAAGCGAAATATTTTTGAGTACGGCGTAACACACCAATCAAATAAATCAAATAAATCAAATAAATGTTTTCGTATTTTACAATCTCAGTTGTAAATGTCACCAGGTGTGTACCTCCAGCTTACTTTTTGGGGAAAACGCTAGGTCTGGAAAGTAGACCATAAGAGCAGCGAATCCTGCAGATTATGACTGCAACTGAATGAACCTATCATAAATAACACGGAAGTTAGAATGGTAAGTTTGCAACACCACCACCAAGGACGGCAGAAAACAGTTTAACCCAACAAGTTTTACTGATATAATTTTCCAGTTAAGGCGGGTTCTCTGCATACTGTTGACATCACTATGCTAGATACCTAGGTTCTCCAGGTCAGTCAATGTCCAGCTGAGCAGTGACCAGCAGTATTTTCATATTATGGCAGCACAGATTAAATTCACCCTAGGAGGGAATATCCATTGATGATTATTCGGGCGGTCGATGTTTTGCGGTCATCATGGTACATATCCAAAGTGAAACAACAGAATAATGTATGAACTCCAAAATGTCAGACTTTCAGTGGGCAACAGCCCACAAACACTATTCAAGCCAAAAACATCAAAGAAGATTTGATTTCGTAGACTAAACAACGATCTGCTGACCTGATAAAACCATTCATCTTACATCATAAAGTGTGAATCAAGATCGATAAAAATTATATATATATTGTTGTGGTTGGTCCGGACTGATTTGTGCTTTTAACCATTGTGTGTGTAATTTGTTGTATTGATCTATTGATCTATTGTAATTTGGTGTATTGATCTATTCGCACACGATGATTACAGTTACCAAAACACTGACCTTGTTGACATCTCAGAGTGTCCATAAACTGGTCTGTATTTGTCACTTCTTTTATCAGCTCTGCTATGGATGTGTCTGAAACAGTGAAATGAACACGATGTGTGTAAACTCATGAAAGCTAATGTTCACAACATTAAATCGAACACAAAATCAACCATTAAATCTGAATTAATTCCTAATTTAGTTTTTCAGACGTGTGATAAAAATATTTCAAAAAATTCTACAGAGCATATCAGCAGAAAAAATAGGAAATGGTTATCACCACCTAGCAACTCATTTGGTGGCGCTATTTTGCCATGTTATACCTATCTAGTGTGATGTCACAAAACTCAAGAACTCCCCTGTACCATTGTGACACTACGTGACAATGAGAAAAATACAAAAATAACAGATCATAACGTCGTACTAACAATTTTTAGTCGTATGACGGCGAAGGAGTCCTTAGAGTGCATGTACGCGTAATGTGCCTCCTTCTTGCACGCACCGCTCTTTAATCCAATGCTGCTTCAGCTTCATTGAGATGACTTACGAAAGACAAGTAAGCCACCCCACCCAAGCCATTATACTGACATGGGTCATCCCCTTAATACTAAACACCAAGCGACTAAGCTACAACTTCCACTTTTAAGATCTTGGGTTTGACCTGCCCCAGGACTGTGTCTGCAAAACTTAAGGCCATGGAGGGGTATTTCATAAAAATTTTTATCTCCAACGCTGTAACACACTGCCACAGAAACTGCATCAGGTTTTTAAATAGGGTGTGCTCTCACGTTGGTATTGGGCCATCCTTGGTGGAACAAAACCCAACCTCAGAACAATCTCCATGGTGCCAGCAATAGGCTAAGCTGGCTGTACTGCCATCAGGGAATTTACCAAACATAGCAGGAAATCATTTGAAACAGAATCATTCTTGCAGAGGTTGGGAATAACAATGTAACAACACAATATCTTTCTCAGGCAAGGGCTCTCCTAAGACCAGTTCACCCAAACAAGTCACTGCAGTCCCCTGTCCAGCATGTAGTTACTGTAACACGGGTAGCGAATCTCAGTTCCCTGTACATAAATATGTGGGCCAAAATGCTTCAATTTAATACTTAACATAGCACTAAAATCTGATTTATTGCATCAGTGTCTGTCCACCAATGTGGTTGCTGTGAGTTCAAATCCATCTCACGCTGGCTTCCTCTCCGGTTGTAAGTGAGAAGGTTTGACAGCAATCTGCAGATGGTCATGGGTTAGCTTGGTTTCCTCCCTCCATAATGCTGGCCACCATCATATAAGTGAAATATTCTTGAATACGGCATAAAACATCAATCAAATAAATAAATCAAACAAACTGATGTCTGTCTATCCACCACAAGAAGCCCCACTGACAATCAAGAGTTTATTTGATCAGTGTTTAAATATTAATTCGAACCTAACAAAATGGCCATTTGTGCTGATCATAATCCATAAATAAACAGTAATTAACTTCAATAATGTATGAAATTTCACAAAATCTGGCCCTGTAGTTTTGAATATATACTGTAAATCTTCGACCTTTTCAACCACTTAAACACTTTTTTCAGTGGAATTTATGCAAACAGCTATTATGGAAATGACGCTAAAGATAATCTGTTCGTGTCATTAAAGATGTAAGCTTCATAAACTGTGCAATTATTTCACTGCGCCCCGTATTTCTCTCAGAATGTTTCAAAATATTATTTGCAGAGGCTGTTGACAAGGTTGAAGAATTAGGGTAACTTGAATACATAGTTAATATTTATAGTGTTAAATGAACTCTGAACTGAATAAATAGGTTAAGAGTCATTTGTGCCAACCCCACTAGTCCCCAGTATGTTCTCAGAGGCCCACCTGAATCCATGAATGAGGTTTCACTTAATTTGTTAGGCAGTTTTGGAGATGTAATGGTTCCAGCTACTTGTATGTAGCCAAATATGAATTCTGACAACAAGAAAGTAGGTCAAAAGCAGGTAAAATAATTTAGTATTAGTACATCAGTGAAATCCCAGTATTTCCTTCACTGATAAAAATGATATCTTCACCAGTTAGATATCACTTTTGTTATTACATTTTGCTATTACACTGCTGGAGACCTTGACCCATGACCCACAGTGGACCGGAACTACATTTGAACATGCCATCTGGTACATTCATGTCAGGATTTCATGTCTGCCGTGGAATTTTCATGGACCGCATCACAAGGCCGTGCACTTTCGTGCATTATATAGTTCGCCAAAAAAAAAAGAGGTAGAAATTCTTCATGTGCTTAATTTACTTAAATACCTATATTGCATTAGCAATAAGCACCCTTGTAGGATGTATAATTAAAAACAGACAGCATTTAAAACTGTAGAAAGGTTTTGTGAGTGCAGACGTGAACGAAATTGCAGCGCGTATGAATAGAATCAGAAATACGACACAGATGGCACATTGCTTATTTTTTTAACGGATGCAACTGATAAACTGATACGCATTTATATACATGTAGAGAAAATGTCAGGATATAAATAATAAACAGAATATTGCACAGTGAAGGTTGAATACCATAAATATTGTTTTCATGAAATGTAGAAATGATAACCTCTCCACCTTTCCACCTCTCAATCAAACGATATTTATGGTATTTAACCTTCACTGTGCAATATCCTCTATATTCTACAAAGCTAATTTTTGATTGGCTGCCTACAGGACCTAACACAAATAAGTTCACAAAATTGTATGACTATACATGAATTGGTCTGCAAGACATTCTGATAAGAGACAATATGATGGACTGACTTGGCTACAAAGTTGACGAATGAGTAAAATAAATCAGATATATTAATCAAAATGCTTGATGGATGTGTATGCACGGAAGTATTGCTATATTACAATACATACGTGTTGCCAGTGACTGCCTGGCCCCCTGCAGGTGTGGTAACTTGGATACAAATGTCTTCATCTCGCTAACAGTCTTGGCTGTGTGGCGTTCCTAAACCAGCGGCAATAAAAATTACAAGTGAAGCATAAAAAAAAGTAAGAATAAAGAAGGATACTTTTCCACTTCCACAAGACTTTCTGTAAGAAATGCATTACTTCTATTTCAACTTCTATATAATTTTTTAGATATAATTTATTTATTTGACTGGTGTTACATAGGGATTTTTCTTATCCTGGAATTCCTTCTTTTTTTTTTTTGGCTGTGACCAAAGACAAGATCAATTTTATTTTTTGTTTTCAGAACTGAAACAAGCCTTATTATTTGCTCAATGTTCGTGTTTCTATGATTTCAGGTTTTTCAAGGCTTTCCGATCAGACATGTCTGTAAAAGAAAAACTGCCCAGAATAGCCACAATTTTCCACAATTTAGATGAATTTTTTTCTTCTCTTTCGTTCATACCTCAACCCTGAAAAAAGTTTTATTCTGGCTGTAAAATAGAAATTTAAATTTGTTTGACTTAAACAAGAATAACGAAACTTAAACAAAATCAGCAAAAGCTGGATTTGAGCCTGTGACATTTGGTCATGGGCTAGAAAACTGGATATAAACCATTATATCTCTTGCTTAATAGTCTTTCATCTCATACATATTTCATTTTGTGTTTCCTTAGTGTTTTTCTCTGTCTTTAAAATGAGTTGCCATGGTAGTTTATTTATTTATTTATTTGATTGGTGTTTTATGCCGTACTCAAGAATATTTCACTTATACGACGGCGGCCAGCATTATGGTGGGTGGAAATTGGGCACAGCCTGGGGGAAACCCACAATCATCCGCAGGTTGCTGCCAGACCTTCCCATGTACGGCCGGAGAGGAAGCCAGCATGAGCTAGACTTGAACTCACATCGACCGCATTGGTGAGAGACTTCTGGGTCATTACGCTGCATTAGCGCGCTAACCAACTGAGCCACGGAGGCCCTGCCATAGTAGTTACAATCAACTTAGCCCACAATGGCATTGCGCAAGAGGCCCAAATTGAAAGCAAATTCTTCACTCCAGAAACAGTAATCAGTATTCTTATGACTGAGAACAAAACTTGGCATTTGACTTCTGAACACTTCCTATGTATAAAATAGAACACACTTACATCGAACTGAGCTGTGATGGCTTTGGCTTTCTTACTGACAACGGCTCCAACAGCATTAAAGTTCTTATCTCTTAAATCAGCGTACAGTTCATCAGAGGAATTCAATATGAATTTCTTGGGTTCAGTTGATACTTCAGGGGTTACACCTCCTTCCTTCTGATTACTCCTGTTGAACTTTTCTGGTGGTAATTTAACACTAGCTGTTGAACAGACAAAAAAATGAATGTATCCCATAAAACACTTCAATTCACTAGAAGATATCATTCGGAACATGGTTTCTTAAAAAACAGTATTATCACTAATGAACCCAGATTACATGTTGTTTCAATCATTTATGGAGGTATCTGTTGCTCAAGTAACATGTGAAGGAAGCCATGCAGAGTGTTATGGGACCAACAGGTACCTGACAAATCTCTGGACTTCCAGATCTGCACAATCTTATGAAAATCCACTAACCAACAGGTGCCTGACAAACCTCTGGATATTAAAATGTGCACGACTTTATGAAATCTTTGGACTTCATGCTGTACTAATTCAGCCAGTCCCTGGTCTGTCATTTTGGATGTTCTCCAGGTCACTTGGCCAGTAAATACTCTTTCAGCAATAAGCACTTTGCAATGGAAGTATTGCAAAATGTCCTCTACAGATGTGAGCCGTCACATACTTACACGTCCTCTACAGGTGTGAGTCGTCACATACTTACATGTCCTCTACAGGTGTGTCGCACATACTTAAAATGTCCTCTACGGGTGTGAGCTGTCACATACCTACATGTCCTCTACAGGGGTGAGCCGTCACATACCTACATGTCCTCTACAGGTGTGAGTCGTCACATACCTACATGTCCTTTATAGGTGTGAGCCATCACATACCTACATGTCCTCTACATTGTGTAAGCCGTCACATACCTACATGTCCTCTACAGGTGTCAGCCGTCACATACCTACATGTCCTCTACATGTGTTAGCCGTCATATACCTACATGTCCTCTACAGGTGTCAGCTGTCACATACCTACATGTACGTGTGCACATCTAAGTTCACAATGGGCCAAAGACGGCCATAAATTTTTCGAAACCATAGATGATACCACATGAAACTCAGAACTAATCTGAAACTTGTCTTGTTGAAACCGTGTACCAAGTTTCAAAAAAGTATGATAAACCACGATGAAAAAACATCTGGAAAACTGTTTCTAGAAAAACAGATGAGTAGGGGAATAATACATCTAAGCATCAAGGTGAGCTAGAGCTCATATCTTGGAGTTACCTACTATTGCTAAGCCCGAAGATTTCATCTATCAAGCCCTCATAGGTGAGCTGTGAAAGGAGAGGGGTCAAGAGGTCAACGTTTCTGTCCAGGATCAGCAGGTTGTCAATCTGCGGAGGAATCTGGGGCTCTCTGCCCGCCATCTCCCGGCGCATGCGTAACATCATGTCAACTACTTGCTGCAACAGTGCAAAACCTGAAGTTGCAATATTTAAATTACGTAATCCACACAGCAGAAGGCCCTGATGTCTGGGTCATGATTCTGACAGTGCTATGATGTGGTTGAATTATTTCTGATGTACCATGAATACCATAATCATCTGTTTGTTTAAAACTTGGCTAGGTAGTAGTAATGACATCAGATTAAAAGATGAGGTTGGGAGTGTTAGGCTAACCTTTGATAGGTCAATTAATTAGTTAATTTTGAAAATCAATATTGACATTGAAATTTAAAACAGCACTTTATGCAGTCATCTGCATGAACTACATTCTCAGTATTTAATTTTAATCCAAGTCACAACCCAATTAGTAAGTTACATTTCTGAAAATAAGGAGTCAAAAATTAAACTGAAATTTAGACATTCAGACAGATATAGTCCAATTTCCACACTTGTGTCCATATGCTTTGCATTTTACTGAAATTTATAGGACTTGGTCTGCAAGGCTTCACGGAATAAGGCGAAACTCAGACTGGATCACGCCTTACCCTAGCGCAATCCCCCTTCCCATGGATGTTTGGGATGGTCCCATACAGAGCTTGTAACGTCATTAATGATCGCGCTGCGTAGAACATTGTGGTATGATCATTCTCCAAGTAGCACTCCTGAAATGCATGATTTACATCAGTATACAAATTAAAAACAGTCAGTATAATCAATGGCGGCATTTATAACGTACATATACACATTTGAAACATACTATTGAAAACACATGTATTCAGATTCATAACTTAATGCTACACAGTATCTAAAACAACCAGCATTGCTGCTTTGCAATTTATTTATTACTGGAAAAGTCAGTATTCAATTATACCCAATGTTATCTTCATGCTCCAGATACAATATTGTTGCAGCCCCATCTAGGATTGATATATTTTTTTAGTTGATCACAAATTTTATGATATACTTAAGAACATTCGCAATATCATGGCAGTGGCGTGGATTATGGATGGGGAAAAGTAGGCACAGCTTAGAGAAAACCACTTCCCCATGTCAGATGTCTGACAAAGCCCGTGACTCACAGTCACAAGTGTCAAATTTCAAACTGGCAGAAAATTTTTAAAACATCCCATAACATAATAACTGATGTATTTGTCTAACCTGTTCATGTTTGCAGTTTTGCCTTTTCAAAACAAAAAATTAAATTCTACTCACCCTAAAAGACTCCTTCATTTCCATGGACAGAAGGTCGTTATCAAAGGGAATTAACTCTAGATTGAACTCTTCAACATTGGCAAACGTTCCATAGACACCAGCTTCCTGCAAGATTGGGGTGATTTCTTTAGTTTATAGAAGAGTGTTGAGATCCATCAACAACTGACAAATACTACAAGGTAAGTACTTGTTTCTGAGGGCAAGAAAATGTAATGCATCACTGAGGGGCAGACCAAGGACCACAACTCTTGTAATATCAGTCATGTCACCTATTGATTGCTATCAAAAAGTGCCTGCAAATTTTTACGGCAAAAGAAAGCAGTGATCTGTTAGTTTAGAGTACAAATTCATAGTACAGACAAAGATGCTTATAGAGGTTCAAAGACTTAAAGCAAAGGCAGAATATACATGTACTATCTGAGTTGGGTGATAAGTTATTTCCTTACTTTCAATCGTTTTTCACAGAGCAAACTCTTTCTTGGTACAAATATTATGTGGAAATCTTTCCTGAAGCCGCCTTTCTGCTCTTCCCTGAACCAAAAAGATGGAAAATAATATTACACCATAGATAGTCATATGCCCCGTAATTATCTTTTTGTGACATCAACATAATATTCAAAGATATTTCAGTGACATAATATAGCAGATTTGAAGATTTTAATTTTTCAACAAAAAAATATATAATAATTTAAAAAAAAAATAATAACAATGACAATATGACAGAAACAAGATTTGAACTTGACTCCTACCTGATGTGAGAATGACATGTCGAATTCTTTATGTGTATTTGCAAAGTGATAACCATATACACATTATTACAATGAGCAATGAACAAATATCTTTCTGCTATGATCAAAGCCGAATGACAAGAATAGTCACAACAGAACATGGGTGTTATATGAAAAAAATTATTATTTTGGAATGACAAGGTGAAGAACTAATGGTTCACTTACTGTAGAACACTCTGAGCAACTTGATCCATCAGCTCTAGCCGGGGGCGGCTCACAAAGATGATGTTATGGACATTGCTAGGAGGAAGGGCTGTCCCCTGTAACGGGAACATCTTCTCCACTTCATGCTCCTACAAAGCAATCACTTTACAATATTATTACTGTAATTTTCCCACCTTTTCGCATGTTTGCAAGGTGTTTATTCAAGCATATTCTGAATGTATTATTCCGTTTTGACTGATAAAATTATAGTTTTTGTGGAGTATTCATTTATTTATTTATTTGATTGGTGTTTTACGCCGTACTCAAGAATATTTCATTTATACGACAGCGGCCAGCATTATGGTGGGAGGAAACCGAGCAGAGCCCAGAGAAAACCCACAACCATCCGCAGGTTCCTGGCAGACATTCCCACTTACGGCAGGAAAGGGAGCCAGCATGAGCCAGACTTAAACTCACAGCATTTGTGGAGTAAGGACACTGGCAATCCAAGCAATGTAGATTTTTCTCCAGAATCAAATAAAAATGTGCATAAATTGCACTGAAAGTTGCAGTTACATCAGGAAATATAACATATACATGTATGTGTAAATTATCAGGGAAAAAAATTAAATGAAATAATTTGTCTCCTCAATACTGTTGCAACAAAATTTTGATAAAAAGTACAAATTAGCCATAACATTTACATGCAAAATTTGACAAAAAGCAGAGAGCCTTAACAGCCTTTCTGAGATACTGCATTATGCGGTAATATCTTCACCACCTATCAATTACATAATATAAAGTCACTAGAATTTCACAAAAATTTTATGACATAATTTATAAACAGAATCACCAAATTCACTTTCCTTTTTTGTGGTGCAACTTACATGTACAATTCTTCAGAGTCATACCAGTAATAATGAGGAAACATGAAACAAATTGTTGGAATCTGCGAAAATTTAATACGCAGAAAAAGCAAGAGCAAAAAAAAAAGAAAGAACTTAACCTTCAGAAGTGAGTATTCTGCTATTAAACCGAAAGGTCCAGTCAACTGATCATCCCAAACTAAGGCCTGAAAAGAAAACAGTACTTATTTACTTATTTGATTGGAGGTTTACATGTACTCAGATAATGATGTGTATGTAGCATAATGTTAATAATAACATTTCAATTCAGAATGGAGTCATTAAGGAAAGCAAATTGTAAATTATAAGTAGGACAAACCATCAGGAAAGTACATACATAACAGTATATACAATTCCTTGATCTATAATGATTAAATTTTTTAAAACCACATTTCAAACAATCCAACACTTTTGATATGCAGATGTGTCAGCGATATCCATTTTATGAACTGTCACAGATACCACAGAACAGAACCACAGATAGACACAGTGTTCTATTGGCTAGTAAAGTTACAACTGTTCAATTATTATACTACACCCAGTCACATTATACTGACAAATGCCCAGCCAGACCTGTTTTCTAGCTTAGCCTTCCAGTATTTTAAAGTCTTTGTTATGACCTGACCAGGGCTTGATCGAAGGTGTACCAGATGTTGAGGCAAACGTTCCAACCATTAGGCCACCCATGCAGTCCAGTAAATGAGTAATTGCCAAGAACAATACAAATGGATCAAGGTATATACTGGCATACACAACTTCTTTTTCTTTGAGGACAACATAGTCTGAAATTCACATGCTAAGATCACTTATTTACACTGACAGGAGTCGCCTGAGCACACATCCTATTTGAAAGTTCTGCTGGCTGCCATCTCATGAGATGTCAAGCTGACTACTCCATTGGTGGACCATTATCATTTGACAAACTCTGAATCTTAAAGTACCGTGTGTGTTTCCTTTCTCTTTTCTGCACTGCCAGCATGAGTCATGTGATACACACATTCTGACACAAAGGCGACGATGTGATATTTTAGAATGATATCTTGGGGTTATATGTGAATTTGCATGTCCTGAGGTGTACCTGTAACTAAAAATCAAACTAGTCTTAATACAGGTGTCTGGGATCACGTTGCCATAATGAAACTAGTATTGTTATAATCTGATAACAATGCTAGTTTCTACGTTGCAACGTTACACGCGAAAATAAACCAAGTTGTCCATCCATAAGAATCTCTCTGTGCTATTCCCAACTTCTAAAAAAGAATCTGAAAGGACTGGAGTATCTCCCTTGTGCAGTCGGTATTGTTGTTGTTGTAAAGACACACCTCCTTGCGGAATAGCCGTCGCTGTGCGAGATCTATTGACACTGAATCCACTAAACACCAAGAGTGACAACTGCTTTGAATACCTTTGTTCCCATGCATTTATCCAGACAATCTAGAAATTCCTTTCTGTAGAAATCTCGCAATAAGCCTAGATTCACTTTCCCACTTGACAAGTGGGCTGCCATTTTGACAAGTTAACGGAAGTAGAATTTGAGCAGCTGTTGCTTATAATTTTGACTGTTGGGATTACTAGCTTCATTTGCGTCCTTGCAACAATTTCTGTAAAATTTGTTCAAAAATATGTGACGAAAGAAATGTCCCGGTCTTGAAGCGAATGTTTGTTTCTTTGTTTGTATAATCCTCCTGGTGTGATTCAAATGAAAACGATTGCTCCCCTCCCCACACCGGCATATTTATTTACGTTTTTAAATTAATAATATATGTTCCTCTGTAATTCAGTGAGTGTCATCCAACATTCAAACAAGGACAAGCTGTTCGAAACAACACCAAAGTATTGTGCTACCACAGCACGTACGCTAAATGGCTCCAAGATCGAATACACACTGATTTCATTAGATTCCTAATACGATGCCATGCATAATGTTACCAAATCAATACGCGACACGGGACTACACTAAATCGATTTCTGTTTAATCTTCTGTGACATGGGAGATATGGTAAACAAAGAAGACAAATTTGCATGCTTACTCTAAGGAATGTGTTCGGTAAAATTCATGTGTATGTTTTGATAGGAAGAGGCGCTGATGATTTTGGAACTATATTTGGAGTCGAATTAATTACCATCTGAGTGAGAGGGCCACATGAAGACTACTGTCAAAATGACGGAGGAAACAGCCACGATGACGGCGGGTAAGAAAAATGTCATTTCGTGTTTGTTACTTGGTCAATTAGGATCCATCTTTAAAATATTAAAAGTTTCATATGCAGTGAAATTATGGGCATTGTTTCTTTCAGGATCGGAAGCCCGACAGAAGCTTCTGAAAGCTGTCAAAAAGGAGGTATGTTAATGCACCTTTCGTTGATTCGATGCATCCATCATGTAGCTGTCAGTTGTCGCTACATCCATGTAGTGATGGGATGTCAGTTGATGTTTCGTTCGGAGACGTTAGAATTTTCTTTGTCAGAAGTCTTGTATTTGCATTCCACATGAGAATTGTCCTGAATGGAATTTATGTTACACATCGGCTTAACTCTAATATGTTTAGCTCTTCAATTTTACATATAATGTAAAACAAGCTAGAGCACATCACATTTTTGCCTGTAAAATAGGTAACCAGAAAAAATGAGACTATGAGTAAACTATGTTTTAACCCTTAAATTTTAAGTAAATTTAAGGAAGTTTCAAGTGGACAATACTTGTTCAATTAAGTTAAACGTTGAGGTCTCTTTTCACCTTTTTCTGATGTAGTTGAAGTTATACATAAATATTATTTAATTAAACTCGTGTAGCAGTTACGAGGACAGCTTTAGTCTCCATTTAAATTTCTTCCACTCTAAGACCTTCTTAATGGCAGCGTGTTTTAATCTTTTGACATGACAGATGTATTTAGTAGGCCTATATTAAATTTGATTTGTTTTTTTTTTATTTGCATACTGATGTTGTCAGTAACATTTTGAATCATATATATATGCTTGTCTTTAGCGAGATTCATCTATGGACTGAAGAAAAGAATTAAATCAGTTTGTTGTCATATTACAAATAAGACCTGAAGTAGACTTTTTGGTATATGTTTGCTGTGACAATGTTGCATGTACAGTTTGACAAAGATTTACATGCTTTCAAATGTATGAGATGTTACAGCGTATGTTACTGAGAGTTGAGATGAGATCAAAAGAAAAAAAAAAAGAAGTCAGTTGGAAGAGTGTTTCTTGTACAGTTGGCATAATCAAGTGCAATCATATATATACATGTAAGTATAATATAGTTTTAATAACTAATCGATTAGTAATGAATTTAAGTTAAATGAACAGCTGTGCAAGTCATTTATTCAGTATAAATAACTGACATTAACTTCTGTTTTTGGTTTTATGTTCAGGTAAAACAGATCATGGAAGAAGCAGTTACAAGAAAATTTGTTCACGAGGAGAGTAGCAGCATTACCTCCCTTTGTGGTAAGTGTCTTGACGTATTTTGTATACTTCAGTTTGTCGGATTTTAATTGCAGACTTATTTGGCAGTTCCACGAAGTGATTCAGTTTTCCAATTCCAAGACATTTTACATGAATGCTAATCTCTACCCAGGCCTACTACATTTATGCTTGGCTGGTGTAAAGGTTAGAGTGCTTGCCATGAAGTTGGGAGACTTGGGGTCAAACCTGGGTCGGGTATTACCAAAGATTAAAAATGATACTTGCTGCTGACTTGCTTGGTGTTCAGCGCTGAGAGATTGGAGCAAGTACATAGGGCTGGTTGAGCCAGTGTCAGTATTCTTGCATGCAGTTTTGCAGCGATGTAACAGCTGGTCTGAGCTAATCATCAGCAAACCCTTTAGTCATGTGACTGGAGTACCGTTACCAGACGTGAAAGTGAAGCAAATTTAACCCAGCACTTTAGTTGCATGGACTCGCCTTGCCACAAGAAGACACATTATATGTTATATGACTGAAAACTTGTTAAGTTTGATGTAAAACACATTTATGTTTGTAAAAATCTAACTGAAGTGGAAAAGGCTTTTAGTCGTATCCAAGAAGGGCCTTGTTTGTTTTTACCTGGCGTCAAGTAGGCAGTCTGATAGTGGAACTCCCAAAAAGTTTCCAAAACACCACTGTACGTATGTACTGCAAGTGTAACCGGCACATTTTTTTAGTCATAGTAAGCCCTGCACCAGTTACATGGGTGCAAGAATTCCCCAACGGTTTGAACTGTAAACAACAGACTGCTATGCTCAGTCAAGTGTCAGGTCATGTCTTAACCTGGCCTTTTTGTCAGACATGATTTCTAAAGTTGATCCTGGCCTAGATTGAGTGCTTGAGGTTTAACGTTGTACTTTACAATTTTTCAGTCATATGATGACGAAGGAATCCTTGTTGCAGGATGGATTTCCAGCACTCTTTTATCTAGTGCTGCTTCACTGAGACGCCTTACCGACGGCAAGTAAGCCGCCCAACACGAGCCATTATACTGGTCAACTAGTTGTTGCACTATCCCATTCACGCTGAACGCCAAGCGTTAAAGCTGCAACTTCCTCTTTTAATGTCTTAGGTGTGACTCGCCCCAGGATTGACCCTGGATCAACCATTCTCAAACCGTACGCTCTACCAACTGTGCTATCGGGGTCGGTCATGGCTTAGATAACTGAATTGTGGAATGATTGAGAATTTAACTTAATGGCCAGTTTAAAGTATTGTCACAATGCCTTCCAAGCCTTATTTAAATTACATGTGTACACCACAACGAAAGCAAGTTCATGACAGTGTGAATGATCGGATGATAGTGTAATATAACAAACTGCTTTGTCACATTGAGCTCCTTTGCTGTCAACCCAAAATGTGTACTTCTGTTGACCAAGTCCATTTTGATGTACTACAAATATCAGTACATTGAGAAATAGTGTGATTGCGGAAATTTTGGACAATATATGCCTTTTCATTATAGTCTCATTGAAAGTTAAATTAATTTGTCAGTTAAAGCCAAGAAGTTAATTACACTGTAGCTGTAATGCGTCACGTGTGGAAAGTTTGCCTCTGACACCTTGCCTCGAATCCAACAATTTATTGCTGATTTAGATGGTGACATCATCATTCTCAAGTGCCAAGACAAAATTTTGATGGCTGAATATGAGTTGTGGCCTTGGTTATTCGGGCAGTACTCTAACGGACATTCAGTTTTCAGGAAACTGATA
The DNA here is from genome assembly GCF_032854445.1 of Liolophura sinensis. Classification (NCBI taxonomy): domain Eukaryota; kingdom Metazoa; phylum Mollusca; class Polyplacophora; order Chitonida; family Chitonidae; genus Liolophura; species Liolophura sinensis. Next base: position 16,449,399 of record NC_088304.1, read on the forward strand.
ACACACATGTAGAAATTCCAAAATCTAACCACATACATGTGTAGTTTCCAGTAATTGCAGATCAGTGTGGGCAATCAGTGAGGTCAGGTATTGATTGTTGAAGTGCTTTTTATTTTCGTTGAAAACACGAGGCTTGGTAGTCGACAACATGGTGATATGTACATGTAAGTTTTATGAATATTAATGAAGGCACACCTCCACTGCGCCCAATTAAACCTTGTACTCACTTGTCAAAGTATTTTTTTTGTAAAGAATGTTCATTTGCTACCACAAATTAAGTCACTTTTCACTGGAATCAGAAAACCAGGTGTCTTGCAACAGATCTGTGGGTCAATAGATTTGAATGATTTGTCTTGTAAGAGAGAGTATTATAAATGCTGCTCTAACCGCTTCATGATACAGCTATTGGTAGTATTACATATACATGTAGACAGGTTAGGTAGATCGGGTATGTTTCCCGATGCACCTGCACAGTTAATGATGCAGTGACATCATGTAACATGAGCAGGTGTCTTCATCAATCTTGGCAACAGGCTATTGTATATTTACATGTACGTGGGTGTGCTTTATGTGGCCATTAAAGTACATGTAAATCATCTCTTCCTGGTGATATATATATATATATAGGAAATAAACACTGCAGCATGGTAGGCCAGGAGATTAACCCCAGAAAACTTAAGGCCCATTTTGATTTGATATTTTAGTTCTTTATTTTTTCATTGTCTCAGCTCTCCTAATGATGGCAAAATAAAGTGAGTCCATATCAGTCTATCGTTTTTCAAACTTAAACTATTAGTATATTCAGTCATTAAATCAGTGGAACACATCAGCCTGTATTGTTATATGTATATTCTGTCTTCATCAGCAGTATGGCTATACACTGTATGTTCAATAGATAATTTATTTGGGTACTTTGAGTCTGGTTAGAATGTTAGCTGTCCGTTATGAAGCCCTTGTGGTTTGCTGTACGATGGTTTTCATGAACTGAGGTCTAACTACGTGTAAATTTACATGTGAGCACAATTTACAGTATGTATTTGTAATATTTGAGCCTGCATACATGTGTGTGGATGTGTCGTGTAGCAGTGTTTGGTATTGTACATAAAGCTTAATGCTGCCCTGGAAATTCCAGGCTGTAACAAACATGGAATCTTTGTGCAGCTCATTAATTTCTTTGGATGTTCTGGAAATTGATTAAAATGTCTGAAAAAAACATAAACACCAAGACGAATAATAAACACCAAGATTGAGGCACGGAAATCCATGCAACAATCTGGACCATATGGACTTATTTCAAACCTTCGTTTTGCAAAGCTCAGGTTTGCCATACATGTATTATCACCTGGTTTCTTCAAAATTGTGCATTTCCATGGTGAAAGTATTTTATTGACATGTAGTTTTATGGAATTGTTAGTGATAATGTAAGCGGACAGCCCATGTGGACGTGTTGATGTGAGAAATTAGGCATGTTTTTTTATGTACAGTGCTATTCGTTAAGCCTGGTCATAATGAACTGAAATGCTACCACATTGTCTGTGGTTGTCCATTTAAATTCTCAGCTATGATTTATCATTATAGGCCTGACTCGGCCATATTTTTGTGTTGCAGGGGTTACGAACATTTAGGTTATATTCCACTCCAATCCAACCCCAAACTCACATACAGAACTATTGATTTATTTCCTGTTGTCACTGGTACAAAGTTCTGACCCATGCCTGGCCCAGAGCTTTTCTTGATGCCACATGTTTTTCTTGGTATTGATTACCAAACACCCTGGGGGAACCACACCACCCCTCAGGCTAGCTGATTGTCCTAACCATCTAAATCGTTCCCAGGGGGGAAACCCTATAGCAGGCCCCTCATGTGTACTTGTACATGTACCCTTTCTGTGATGGGAATTCATTAAGCCTGCCTCCTCAGGCCATTAGCACTCAGCATTTCATTGACCATTAGGGATGGTAAATAGTGAAGCCAGGAGCAAACATGGGGTCAGTTTATCTTGTTACCCAATCAGAGATCAGGCATGAAGGGAGACAGAGATATCTACTGTGCCACTAATCACCCTGACTCATTTATGGCCCTGATGCCTAAGCTTCTGGTTCACCATCAAGGTTATTAAGCACTGCACCAGACACATTCACAAAACTGGCACCTTTCTTTCCAGTACTAACTGGTTACAGCTTTGTTCTGCTCAGTATCTGCTCGGTACACGTTGGTTGACAGCCAATCACTATTTTTACAGTAATAAACTGTCATTTACATGTACCAGTTGGTTACTGGTTGGTTGATGTCACTCTGGATGATTAATCAATCCGTTGCAGCTGATAACTGATTGGCTACCAGTTGGTCATGGTTTGGTTACAACTACAGCTGCATGTGTGAACTGGCTGGTAGAGCATGGTAGCAACCAAACATACATGTAACGGTTTAGTCACCATTGTGTTGAAACGTGAGAAACTGATTGGTACTGTACAGGGCTCTTCTTTGCAGTACCATTCAGTTCACAGACAGCTGGTAGACAACCTGTTACCAATTGGTATAACTATTGGATGGTCAGAGTTTTCCTATCTGTGCTGTTATTTTGGCTACACCAATGGCATCTGCATACATGAAAGGTAGTATGAACTTTCTGTTATTTAAACTTTGATGTATAAAAATTTCAGTTCCTTATGAAAAACGTTGTATAATTTTACCATCTGAAGGATAATAGTAGGTTTGTCACCTCAAGGATGGTGGTATAGTGTTTAAAGGAACTAGTGATGCATGCATTCTCAAGCATGACAAGGGTGTTGCTATCTGAAGCAACACTATCTGACTATAGTGTTGCCAACCCAAGGATGACATAAGTGTTGCAACCTCTTGGATGAGAGAAGTGTTGCCATCTCAAGGATGATAGTGGTGTTGCCATCCCAAGGATGAAAATAGTGTTCGGCATGAAACACCAATCAAATAAATAGCGAAAGAAAATAATGTGCCATCTCAAGGATGACAGTAGTGTTACCATCACAAGGATGAAAGAACTGTTACCATCAGAAGAATGACAGTAGTGTTGTCATCACAAGGATGGTAGTAGTGTTGCCATCACAAAGATGGTAGTAGTGCTACCATCACAAGGATGGGTAGTAGTGTCGCCATCTCAAGGATGGCAGCAGTGTTGTCATCACACGTATGGGTAGTAGTGTCGCCATCTCAAGGATGGCAGCAGTGTTGTCATCACACGGATGGTAGTAGAGTTGCCATCACAAGAATGACAGTAGTGTTGTCATCACAAGGATGGTAGTGGTGTTGCCATTGCCGGGATGGCAGTAGTGTTGCCATCACCAGGATGGCAATAGTGTTGCCATCACAAGGATGGCAATAGTGTTGTCATCACACGGATGACAATAGTGTTGCCATCACAAGGATGACAGTAGTGTTGCCATCACAAGGATGGCAGTATTCTTGCCATCTCAAAGAAGGCAGTAGTGTTGCCATCACCAGGATGGCAATAGTGTTGCCATCACCATGATGGCAATAGGGTTGCCATCACAACGGATGGCAATAGTGTTGCCATCACCATGATGGCAATAGGGTTGCCATCACACGGATGGTAATAGTGTTGCCATCATAAGGATGACAGTAGTGTTGCCATCACAAGGATGACAGTAGTGTTGCCATCACAAGCATGGGTAGTAGTGTTGCCATCACAGGGATCACATTACACTGCAGCTGTTCTGTTGATGTTCACTACTGTACTGCCTCTCGGAAGGGGAAATTATGTATCATTTATGAGGATTTTGAGGAAAAAAATCTTGTCACCTGGAAATGTGTATTCTTAATAATTTCATACAGTTTTTTATATTCATTCATAAGTGTGCATAATTTGTCTGTACTCACGCCTTATAATTAACATACCATGTATGATATGCAGGTCAACATTTTGGCCCAAGGCTGATGCAGAGACGTTTATTTTTGAAGTAGCCAAGCCTAAAGCGATACTGAATTGTCACTGATTGGCCAGTGTGAGAGATACTCTAACTTTGGCTAAGCTATATTTTAGGTATTGCACATTTGTTTAAGCAGGACCACATCCTCTCTCTAGTGTCAGCCATTGCTCAATCAACGTTGATTCTGTTTCCCTTAAATGGAATGTTAAATAAATGTGTGAGGCATAAAATGTATGATTTTTCTTTTGGCTAATATTGACAATCTTACATTCAGAATGACTAAATATGCCCAGGGAAAGATAATGGTGTTGAGTAAAGTGAATTTTGCTGGAGAATATTGCTTTAAGTTTCTGTAACCATCGATTTTGTTTCCATATCCTCACACCAGTTCTGTCCATCAACTCACGGGGGCCTCCGTGGCTCAGTCGGTAGCGCGCTAGCGCAGCGTAATGACCAGAAGCCTCTCACCAATGCGGTCGCTGTGAGTTCAAGACCAGCTCATGCTGCCTTCCTCTCCGGCCGTACGTGGGAAGGTTTGCCAGCAACTGCGGATGGTCGGGGTTTTCCCCCGGGCTCTGCCCGGTTTCCACCCACCATAATGCTGGCGCCGTCGTATAAGTGAAATATTCTTGAGTACGGCGTAAACACCAATCAAAAAAAAAAAAAAAAAAAAAATCCATCAACTCACAGTTTTAAAGCATTACAGACATAGTGTTCAAACCATGCATACATGTACATCTGACAAGCTTATTGGTGATCACAAAATATTTGGAATCCAAGTTTCATTTGAAATTGAGGAATTTTGATAACAGGCTTGCATGTTGCATTGTGTAGATCTAGGTAAGAAGAATAAATATTTCTGTTTATATATGTGTATATTATGCATGTATTCTGACTTTGATGTAAAACTATGGTACCATAATACATCAACTTTTTTGCAAATGAAATAGCAATTTTCAGTGCAATTTATGCACCTTTTTAATTTGATGTTGGAGACAAAAGTGCATTGGTTGGGTTGGCCAATTCGCGGGCTTCACATGAACTACAATTTTATCACACTCTATGCAGAATAACACCCTCAAAATATGCTTGAATAGGCATCAAAAGATTGAAGGAATCTCAGTATGTTTGTGCATGTACATGGGTTCAACTTTTGTTTCCTTACAGGGGCTGTAGAAGCCTGTCTCTTGCACAGTCTGAAGAAGAGAGCTCTTGGGTTGTTCAAGTACAGCACAACAACAGCCTTGTTACAGAAGGTGTCAAAGAGCTGCGAATCGGCTGCTGAAGTGGCGCGCTGGTGACAGAGATCGAGGCCAACAATGCCCCCAACAAGTAAGACTTGTTAAGTGAGGGCTCAGGCATTCATTAAAAAGCCTGTTGCATGTAAAGCAACCAACCCGCTAAAACGGATCGACTTTTTTTCGAAGAGGATTTCTAGAATTGTTTTTGGTCGTTTTTGTAGGTTGAACCAAACATTGTTAAACATAAGCCCACTGTACTGCACTGACTTACTGAAATCAGCTTTAGCATTACAAGTTTGCTTTCACAGGAAAATTCATTTTGTTTGCATCAGAGCATACATACATCTAACATTTAACCAATGTAGGCTCTGATGACCTAACTGCAGCATTCTTTGTGTGGACGTTTGAGGGAAGAGGTGTTCGATTTATAACTGACCGAGTTGTATTCATAAGTAAATCGCAACCTTACCCATTTCTGGGAATAGCCTTGAAGCTCAGCAAAGTTTGTAGGACAGGTCAATCAAGGCAGAGACATATTCGGACCACCTGATTTTGTAGTAATATTTTTTAATTCTTCTCGCGGTAAACAGATTAAGAATTGTGAATGAATCGTACTAACCATGACTTTATGATGGCTTTACTGAAATGAATTAGTTACCAGGACGAACTCCATGTCCCAATAAATATGCACAGACTCCTCAGAAGGATCGTGGCTGTATGTAAAATTTTGAACTCCTGTCTGCTACTGTCTAGATCTTTGAACTACGTTCTAATCTGAGCTCAGAAATATGACATCATGATGCCACGCACATTTAACTTTTACATTTCTATGTCACTGTGAAAATAAAACACAACGTCATACATACGCAGCTTTGACGTATGTAGGTCAGCTGCTATGGCCTAAGCTTGCTGTTGATTGGTCTAAAATGCATGACCACTGTGGAGGGAGTAAAACAGAATGGCAGCATGAAATGAACAGTTTGTGCCACCCTTTCTTCATTTTGGAGGGTAGAATAGACTGTAACAGCTTTGTCTTGTAAATGTTAGGCATTCTCGGGATTTGACTTCGTACAAAACAAGGTTCAGTGGTATCTGGTTACACGACAAACACCTGTAATGCAGTGTTAAACCCTTTAATTCTTACTGCTCATGGAGCCTTGGTAACCAAAAAGTCACAATGAGCAGTGCACAACGTTCTTATGTTAATTAACATGCGTTTAAGATCACTTGTTTTCCCCCAAATATGGTATCCATGTCTGCATGACTGTGGGTGACGTGAGGAATGTTCCTCAGTGAGTTGCCAGATGTTGGTGGTTTTCCTCAGGCATTCACATTCCTCCACACATTCATTTACCTGCATTGTGTCAGTGAAAAATTCTTGAGTAAGGTATTAAACCTTAACCCGTAAGATCAACCTTATTTGAATTTGTGCTAGGATATTACATGTCTTGCATGCTGCAGTTGGTTGTTGGTGAAAGAGTAAGTAAGAATGCTACTGGTACATTTTTGTGTGTAAGACCCCATAATCAGTGGCAGAGCATCGTGTATAATTTGGGAGAAGGCTGAAGCGGATCCAGCCCAATAAGCTAAGAAGCTTCAGACACATGTAGCTAGAGACGTGGTTGCCTGATTTCTGGTGACTAAATTATGGCAGGAAGCCGCATTAAACTGCAGATTCTTTTCACCCATCTATCAATTTGATCTTGTGCAGAAGCACCAATTCTCTCACCACCAAACCATTCACAGCCCCACACACCATCACAAGCTCCGTCTTTCTCTTTCAGCACACTTCACCTGTGTGAAAGTGTAAATGCCATTATACAGCACTTGCAGTGGTACAGTAACATTATGTGCGCAATAACAATGCAGCCAGTAGCATGGTCCTTACGTGGTTTATATGTGTGATGTTGACAAGTTGCAAATAATTGCATTTGCTAGATTTAAATCTTTTTGCACCATGTCCAATGGTTTTTTGTAAAACATTTTAGAAGAATTATTGAAGTCGTTTAATTATTGAAGTCGTTTGTAACTAAGCCTCTTTTGTTTTCATCCTTAAAATGTGAACAGAAATTTTAAAATAACCTGTTTTGATGAACTATTGTCATGGAAATGCAGACATCTCTTAAGAAGATAGACATACTGTAACATGTGTCTGTCATATATTAGTTTGCTGAATTGGTTTTGATGCATTGGTTTAGCAGCACCATCTGTGTCTAACCTTACCCTGAGAGAATCTCAAGTATTCTAGCCAAGAGGCAAAAAATAGTTTTATTTTAAATGCTGTGTGAGTTTTCAAGGCCTGGGTTTCCAGGGGAATTAGGTATTGCACTGTGAAGCTTCCCAGGATGTGGAAATGCTTGAAGTGAATCCACAGAGGCCGGCTACAACCCGTTTCCTGCAAAAGTCCTTTTACAGTAAGAAACCCTAGTTTTCTGTTTGCTGATAGGTCGCCGAAGCCTGTCACTTGAAGGTATTTACGATGCCTAGGCACCTAGTGGGGGTTACCATAGGGGATATTTACTTGGATCAATAACACAGTTCCTGAAAATCCTTCAATATGGAGCTCATTTTCCTAGTGTTCCACAGCCTGTTTTGATAGTATTCACATAAGCATTGGACCCTTGGGTTGTTCTTCACTTGAACGCTATGCAGGAACATGAAATATTCTAGAAATTGGCAAAGTATCACAGTGCAATGTTGTTACAGTGTTGTCAGCATGTGAGCAACATTTATCTGTTTTCCCCATAAGCGCCTCCTCCTGGCCGATCAATGGTGTCTGACTAGAAGCACTTAAACCACCCACGTCCTCTGCTCCTGAGGGGGGGAATTAGCGGCCTGTCAATCAGCGCAGTTGCCATGGCAACTGTAATCCCACACACATTGTGCGACAAGCACGGTCACCTGTCCTCCCATTGTGTCAGAAGCAGCTAAGGCCTTACCAGGTCAGGGGCCAAAGGTGGCAAGCTACCAGCACAATACCTCAACCAAACATCAAAGGCCCAAAAAAGAAAAAAAAAATTAAACAACCCTTGTCTAAAATTGATGACATTATTCACATCTAGGGCATTTAAAAAATTGATGCTTAGGAGAAAGCTTCCATTCTGAATGGATCTGACAGACTAAAGCTTGTAATCTAATATGGATTTTATGGAAGCTATTATACAGTGATAATGTGGATGACAATCCCTGCTCGTGTACCATCTTTTCTGATGGATATGACCAGGAATAACATGGTTTTAATCTAACCCCGGTCCAGTATTGGCAAAAAAATAAATGTTGAACAGGGAACGGGAAAATAGGTTCATTTCATGAACAACATCAACCGGCTCTCACTCGGCCCGGTCAATCTAAAACTTTGCAAGCAGCATTTGGTGGTCATTGCCTTAGTGAAAATTAGCAGGAGCAGCTAAATGTTTGTTTTCTCGTTCTAGTGAAAAAGGACAAATGAAAATAAGACGGAGAAGTATTTATTACATGATGGGAGACAGGGAAAATAACTGCACGGAGCTGGTCGCTTTTTTTTTCAGCTTCTTCTGTCTGCAGGATTTTTCTTTTATCACCTTGCCTTTACAAAGTAAGTGGAGTATTGTGAGGCGTGGGAAATGTCGGCCTTGGTATCCGGTTGAGCTTTTTGTTTTTTTTTTTAAGATCCTGTATAATAGGCACTTATACATGGATTGAAGGTTAAGCTTTTTTTAGCTCCCAAATCTAAGTTATGGTGTGTAAATCCATACTCAGATGGAAGGTTAAGCTTTTTTTTTAGCGCCTGTATACTGGGCTCTCATACATGGATTGAAGGTTTAATGGTGCAGATGTTCACTTAGATGGAAGGTTAAGCTCCTGGCCACAGTTTCTGAAAAAGGTTGTAATGTTATCCTGGCTTAATCACAATGACCCCGCATAGTGACGGGATATACATGTACGTCGCCGTGTTGTTGGCGACTGGTGTAATGTTACAACCGCTTGGAGAACCAGCACCCAGTATATTTGGCTGTACATCATACAGTACATGGTTTGAAGGGTAAGCTTTTTTTTAAGTCTGTAAATGTACATACTTGGAAGGTTAAGGCCTTTTTTTAGCTCCTGTCACACAAGGATTGAAGATTAATCTTTGTTTTTTACAGCAGTAGAAATAATGTTTTTTTAATATTTATAATTCCGTGGGGTATACTGGAATCATCCTGTATGTCCTTCTGAAGACACGATTTTGTCCATGCATCTCGGGGAAACTACTGCGCTGATTCCGATGAAACTTAACATATATCTTGTTTATCATCTGAACTTGTGCATGTTTAAGTTAAATGGCGATTGGGTAATTGCCACTATTTATGACTTGCGTAATGGTGCTTTTCCACGTACATATGTTCAGATTTTGTCCATGCAACTCTTTGTTAAGTACTGAACGTATTTCCACTAAGCATACATGTACATATTCCCAGTCATCTAAACATGTGCATGCTTAAGTTCAAGTACAGTTGGGTAGTTATTTTCATAATTGCTGCCATTCAGGTAGATATAAATGTATATGAATACGTTGAAGGCTCTGAATCGGACTTCGGGAAATATCCACGTGACAGGTCATCATGGAACGCAGCTGCCAGCCTTAGATCAGTATTCCTCAAAAATTAGATTTGTGCATCATGTGACTTCGTCTCTGTGGTATAGTTTCCACTCAGCTAACTCCAAGCCACATGTAATCTTATCTGGAGAAATTATGCCCCTGAACAAGTAATGGTCAGATCAAATGGCCTAGTTTTGCATTTGCGGTCACCCACATCACTTCTTGTGAAGGTTAGACTAGGGAAACAACTCTATTTAGCTCTCGCAGACAGAAGGTTGGGGTATTTTGAATGAGAGTAGTAAGTTGTCAATTCACATCATGGAATATATTTATCAGGCTTAAATGAAAACTGTGTTTTTATCGATCCAACTGAAACGGGATTATTACAGCTGTTATTGGTCACAAAGAACAATGGCTTTGTCTGTGCAGCAGTCAATAAAAAAAAACATTCTTCTCTGTAACAATGACTAACAGGAAATTATAATAAAGATCACAATACCAGAAAGAATTCCTAAATATAAAAGAAATGAAAGTAGACTCAGAAGTAATGAAAAACACTTAAGGAGTCCGCAAGTGTTATATTTGGAGATCTGTTTCGATTGCTGTAAAACTGCATTTTTCGGCCTGAACGCAGTGTATGATTAGATTCCCACCCAGTATCTGTCGGAGAGAAAAAAAATATATATCAGTGTGAATACAGTTCAATGTTGTGTGAAATGAGAAAATACAAGAACATTGAATATGATTTAGGAAAAGTTGATTACACTTACCTTTTTTTTCTTTTTTGAATTTTGTCCATTAGTATAGTTATTTAGGTCTGCAGGAAATTAAAAAAATACATTTTCATTAAACTTGGCCATAATTGACCTACAGGTATTTGACATATTATCATAGCGGTTACTGTCTGATCATCATTCCATTACTTGGTAAACACTCTTTAGCCAAGCTCACCAATCTGATACCGTATTTACGCCTACTCTTTATAGGCCGTAGAAAGAACCTGATTAATTTTCTGGGACTTCATTGAACTTCTGAGTTATATTTTGTAACACTATCTTTTGAACTAAAGCGATTATCATGTTGTAATTGCTCCACTTTAATCATGCATACAGAAGTACTCTTAGACTAATTTTTTTCAAGGTTGCTAACCTGTGCGTCCATTATCTTATAAACACAGTATCACTTGCAACTCTACTTCTTTGTTGCACAGTATTTGTATAATTTCAGATTGAGTAAGTCGTTTGGCCCCTAAACCAAAACAGTGTAATGGGTGTTCACCAGTGGACCTGGAGTGAACACATTCATCTTTAATGTCACCTAATGTCCTGATGTTGTCCCTTAAACTGCTGCAGTAGAAAAGTGTCTTTTTACATACCCTACATTGCTGTGTGATATTAGAGAACATTAGGATCAGCATGCAGCAGAAATGAGGTGGAGCTGTTAGGGCATTGTGATCTTGTTGTGGACTTGAACGTCTCCGCCATGGCATGATTAATGTCACACAAGACGCAGTACATCACACAAGCAATCAGAGCCATGTCTTGGCTGCGATAACGTCTTCTCTGATTAAAAGCGTATTGTTGGCAGTGTAATCACACTCTGGCCAGAGTAAATGGTCGATTGCGGCGTACAATACAGATCAATTCTGTGTGCCGTAAAACCTCTACAGTTAATAACCATGCAAAATGGAAGACAAGCTCAATCTGTGTATTTGTAAAGCATCTAAGCCTAATAAAACTGCAAAATGACAAACCAATTCTATGTGTACTGCAAAACTGCCATAGACAACAGCCATAAAGACAAAAAAAGAAATAAATTTTTGACAGTTTTTTCTTTTTAGCTATACTGTGCACCGAATCCATGCACCGTATAACCTCTAAAGGTAGTAGTTTTTTTACTCTGGCACCTCATGTGCCCTAAAACCAGTCTAATGCCACTATAAGTCTGTGTAATGATTGACCAATTTCATGCACAGTAAAACACCTATATGTACTGGTCATCCCACATAGTGACAATGGACTTTTCACTCAGAGAGGTGCATAAAACTTCTATCACTGACTTGCACGTCATGGTGACAGGCTGATTGGATATGTTGAAGAACCTGTTGAGATGACTGCACCTCAGATTGATAGTCTGATGGACAAAAGTGTAGAAATAGAATCTGTTGCCATTCATTTCAATGTTGCATAAAATTTGTACCATGTAGAACTGGCTGCACCTCATGTGTACATGTTCATTTACATTTTGATCAACTTTGTCCTGTGAAGAAGCCATTGGCATAAAAATTCTACATGGTGGCTAACTATTCTACATGATGTCTTAAATAAGATATTTTGGATGGGTTCCTGCTGTTTGTCTTGTTATGAATCTGCATAGGCTTTGGATGGTGTTTGCAGAGATGAGCAGCTTGTCTAGCAGGATAGAGGGATGTATCTATTTGGGCAGGATGAGAAGGCCAGGTTTTACCACTGTTGGCCATCTGGACTCTGTATTGATTATAGATGGCGCAAGGCCTGTCTGTATTTATGGCTGGCACAGGATCGCTTCAAAATCTAGCTCGATCAAACTTGGCCAGGCCTTGAATGTCTCTGGTGAATTTCAGAAAAAGTGTTTTGAACCTTGTCAGAACTTTCACATGGGACTTGAAGGGAAGCAGACTTCAATGTTCTACTCCCGTGTACATGTACCTTTACAATGTTGGGAATAAACAGCTTTGATGTACATGCAACAAAGAGGCTAAAACATAATTTGCAGCTTTAGATCAAAGTCACAAGTTAGAGAGCTTGTTGCTTCTATATTTTGATTTATTTGGTTTAGACAGGAATAATGAGTCAAGAGTTGCATATTAATGTAATAACAAAATAGAAGGAGAATGTGTCTGTAGGCAGTGTGTAATTAATACCTCTTATGTCTCTGTCTGTTTTGGTAATATATGACTGTCTCTTCATTCTTGAAGAGATATAGAACCAAAATACAGATGCTACAAGCAGGATGCATGTACGCTGTTTCTTGGTGTTGTGATTTGGGCCTCAGGGCCTGCTTGCACAGAGAGATTGTATCTCCAGTCAATTGCAGAACCTATAATTGAGTTTACTATGGATGGTTTCGCCACCAACACAAAGGAATTGTAATGTGATTGTAAATTTTCAAGTTGTTATCGTGATCGTAAGCCAAATTCAACTTCACGATCATAAGCCAAATTTGACTTCGCGATCATAAGGCAAATTTGACTTGTACATGAAAATGACATGTGTAAATGGTCAATGTAGCAGTAAATAACTTTTCTTGCCTTTATTTTCAAAAGTGTATTACATCATAATGATTCAGTAGTTAACACCTTTTTGAGACAATTGCATTGCACATCTTTGCAAACCGAGTTGAAAAGTACTAACTAAGTGTATGCCTAAGCAAGTATTTGTACTTAACCTTAATTTTGGAGAGATTGTAAATATTTATAACTGGGTCGACCCAATTGTAATTTCTGATTGTAAGTTACTATTGTAGTTTACAATCCCTTCCCAAGTAAACTATATCAGGCTTTGTAGCAAAGAAACTGGAGAATTTTGTGTACAGCACAAAGTCTTGGCCCAAAGCTTTTATGTTTGGGTACAGTTCAGTACTTCAGTGCATTCACTCTTAATTGTATTGAAGATGAACATTTGTGAGCCACTAATATTTTGGATTGACAAGAACTCTAAAAGCACTTTCTTACTTAACCAATTGTATATCAAGTCAAAAAGAGGTTGTCAGTTATTTAAAAGGTTCAAGAACATCAAAAGAGATCTTGTTTGAGGCTTGAGTAATTTATTGTCACATTTGTGTAAATAGCACATGTTTTTTAGTGGTCCACATATGGGTAGGCAGCTGGTGCTGACGCGATGGTTGTTGGAATTGCTGTTCATTTCCTCTTCTGTAATTGGTTTCTGGTCGGTGTGGAGACCACTCGATCGTCCAACCAATCTCCAGCTGTGCTATCCCCAGAAGGAGAAGCCAGGACATTTGTGTTACCGTTAATTACACTGTGAGCATACAAGCGATCACTGGTACAAAATCATGTCAAGATGTATAGGCTGCTTTCTCGTGAAGGTTCTGAGTTCTGTCATTATGATCTCTGTGAAGATATAGCTAGTCAGTGAGAGTGTTCGGATTCCCTAAGGCAAGACACTACCTTCTCGTTCAGGATTCGCTGGGAGGTCGCAGATGCTATAAAGAGAATTAAAGTACAAGTTAAAACTATTAATTTGTGGGACCACAGCCTACTGCAAAAGGCAAACACTTTATTAAAAAAAAAATACTATGAAAAATTTGGGCGTGAAGAAACCAGTTGGAAGGATGGGTGTACTTGTATCTGTCCAGATTGTAGATTTAGTGACCACATCAGGTTTGCGTGAGTGTGTGCAAGGTTGGAGATATACATGTAATTACTTCAAGTTTTGCCTCCGCATCTGCACTAACACTGGTGGTTTTTAGCATATTTAGCACCAGCAGGTTTGATGTAAATTGTCTAAGAATATAGAATGGTATTATCAGATTGCAAGATGTTTTGACAGCTTTACACGTTGACACCAGATGGTCCTTCTGACCATGTCGGCTAATGCCCCACATGCCCACACACATACACCTTGGCAGAACTCAGGTGTCAGGAGAAATATAAATGATGAATATTGCAGCATTTTTCATATTCTTTGCTTAATTTGATTTGAGGAAACAAATTCAGGTTTTATCCCATTGTAAATTCATGTTTTTAGTTTGTTATTAAATGTCAGTGAGACATAATGTAGAGAACCACTTGGAACCGTCAGAACATTATAAGAGTGTATCATACTATGCCTACAGCTATAGCCAACTTAAATGTACAGAATATATTGCAGAGAAACAAACTTGTGCATGCATATCACAAGTGTTAAACGCCTTCTATCTGTATGATGTAACACAGAGTTGACTCTCAATCATCACCAAAAATATGATATCAGAATATTCAGAACGTGCTATGCAGATATGTAGCATTATTTACATGGGATTTTCGTTGAATTCCACATAACATATTAACTGGGAGATACCAGGTTACAGGCATGAAGATTTGAGAATTGCTACAAAACACCTTTTCAGTTCTGTGAACTTTTGACCTGGGAAATGGTGGGAAGTGTTTTTTCGGTTCCCAACAATTTGTGCTACAGAAACAGATTTACCTGTACTAACTTGAGTATAAATGGCATTTCATCAAGTATGTTTTGGTGTTCGGTGTTTCTTGCTGACCTAATTTTCATTTACTTTGTAAAGTAAAAATTACCACAGTCCCTCAACCTTTTTGTTAAAAATATATGAACTGTCACTGAATGATTGAGGCATCTGACTGCAAACTATGGGGGGGAAAAAAAGGGAGAGAACTAGGTACTCTAATCTTTGTAAGTTTGAGTTATCTCCCCTACCCAAAGCGTGAAATACAGAATGAGTTAAATACAACTTCCACAACAGCCTTGCAATCAAAAGAATTTCAGAATCCGAATTTCTTATGAATCACAATTTCTTTGGTCAAGGACCTTGATTGACTTTCTGTCCTACATGTAATTCATCCTCTGTGCTACTTCCTGTCCATCGTGGCAGTTAGCACTGCAGGCTCGCTGTACACAGAGAGACTGAAAAAGATCCATTTTCCGGAGACCATTTGTGGCAACAAAGTGCCAGCACCTTAGCCACAGTTTGAAGACTCACAACTCAAGTCTTCGGACAATTAACTCTGTTCAATGTTTGCTAAGTAGTACTGAGTGAGAAGCCAAGCCTTTTTTTTGTGTGAGACTTTCAGTTCCGTGAATTTTTAACTTGGGAACCGACATGAAAACGGAACTATCATTTCCGTGAAATCCTCATGCCTGAGTTTGTATTTGTAGTTAGGTTCTAACTCAAGGCTTATTTGTCATTGAGGCCAGATCTTCTCTGAAGTCAAGTTGCAGTAAATATTGCATTTATGTTTTATCATCCTCAGTAAAGAGCATAAATTCTGTGAGTATTAAATTAACACATCAGAAACCTAGTCATGCTTGCCATTGACAGGGTTTCAGCCAGTGTGATACATGTTTCTGAAAAGTGATTAAAATGAAAAACAATGCCAAATTTTCTGACTTCTGAATTTCATTTGATCTGCTTACACATGCAGTGTCCATGTCAGATAAAGGAAGGAAGATTTGAGCCAAAGAAGAAATGTAATGAGGTTTTCCAAGATTGATGTGTTATTAAATGTCAGATCATCTTATGTCATGAGATCAAATGTCATGAACTCAGAGGATAAAGTTTTCCTAAAGGAGGAAAGAGGATTTTGTTTATATTTAAAGAGGGTGCAAAGGTAATTTGGAATGTCGAGAAGAAATCACTGGTTTCTTGATTATAGTGCTGCTGATAATGAGTTCAGGTTTTATATATGTGTATATATGGAACTTCAGATGTTTGAATAGGTCATCTTATAAAATGAAGATAAACTGATGTAGCAGGGATAAAACGTTGTGTCTGACATACAGATTGAATGTGCAGTTTCCTGTCACAAGAACATCAACCATGCATGTACATGTTCATATTGTGCATTTAGCGGGTTTGTTAATGTGGTTTTTTTAGCAAACTGTTTGATGTGTGCAGAATCATGCTTGTAATGTTTACTGTTTTGCCACTGCCATCATGAAGGGGATAATTTGAACCAATCTAGAATACAGAAAATTTGTAACTTAGGTGAATGATTAAGGCAATTCTAGGGCATGAATTTTTGATCTGTTCAAGTCTCTAAGCTATTTATCCATGATTGTTGAAGGAGTTCAGGAGCTTGATGTAAGTTAGACGTCAAAGAATTAAAAAAAATATTATTGTAAGCACAGTTAGGTACGTGTACCTTACATAGAATAAAGAAATACAGAATATGTAATCAACAAGTTCAACAATTACCACATGTTTCTGAACTCTTATGACACCCAGGACACACTTGGAAAGATGACCAGAAAAGGTTTCACAAAGATGACCAAAAAAGGTTTCACGACGGTGACTACAAGAAGTATCACAAATATGACCAAAAAAGGTGTCACAAAGATGACCACAAAGGTTTCACAAAGATGACCAAAAAAGGTGTCACAAAGGTGACCACGAAAGGTATCACAAAGATGACCCGAAAAAGTGTCACAAAGATGACCACAAAAGGTGTCACAAATATAACCACAAAGGTTTCACAAAGACGACCAGAAAAGGTGTCACAAAGATGCTCAGAAAAGTTGTCACAAAGATGACCACAAAGGCATCAGAAAAATGACCAAATAAGGTATCACAAAGATGACCACAAAAGGTGCCACAAAGACGACAACAAAAGGGTATCTAAGCCACCAAAGATTACCAAAAAGGTGTCACAAAGATGACCAGAAAAGGTGTCCCAAAAATGACCACAAAGGCATCGGAAAGATGACCAAAATAGGTGCCAGAAAGATGACCATAAAGGCATCAGAAATATGACCAAAAAAGGTGTCACTTCAGTGTAGGCCTGTATATATTCTTGAGGATTCTTGCTCAAGTTTCCCTCTTTTTTTGGTTATAATGATATGTATTATTTAATGAAGAAATACAGCTTTTGGCTGGTTTATTTCAGAGCTTCACATACATGTATTTATTATTTTATTTCATTGGTGTTTAACGCCGTACTCAAGAATGTTTCACTCATACAATGGCGACCAGAATTATGGTGGGAGGAACCAGGCAGAGTCTGTCCACAGGTTGCTTGCAGACCTTTCCACGTTCGACCGAAGAGGTGGCCAAATTGAGCTGGACTTGAACTTCTCAACGAACGCATTAGTGTTACCTGGGTCATTATGCTGCATTAGAGTGCTAACCAACTGAGCCACGGAGGCCCCACATACATGTTTATATATATATCCTGATTTCTCTGGGTTTTTACATAATAGAGCAACCTGCGGATGATCCTGAATTTCTCCCACCATAATGCTGACCTCTATTGTATAAGTCAAATATTCTTGAGTATGACATAAAATCCCCAGCAAATAAATAAATACATTTTCACATATTGAAAATTTTCACATATACTAGTTGGTTTGTCAGTCTACAATAAATAATGATCTCAAAATATGCTTGAATAAACACCTTGCAAATAGGTTGAAGACTTAAGGTAGTGTAATGTTAGCATGTTAGAGTAAATAATGGTATGACAATTTGCCCTAAACAGGTAGTAGGTGGTAGAGAAGTGAGGGGGCAGGGGGAGTAAGGGTGTTGGTGTCCGGTTAAGCTGGTTTTTTGTAAGGTTCTGTATATTGGGCTCTCATACATGGATTAAAGGTTAAGCTTTTCTTATCTCCCTTGTCTAAGATATTGTATGTACATGTAAATGTACGTACTTAGATGGAAAGTTAAACCTTTTTTAGATCCCTGTTCTAAGGAGTGGTGTGGAAATTTATAACAGGCACTCATGTACATGGATTGAAGGTTAAGCCTTATTCTTCTTTTACAGCAATAGAAATCATTATTTTTTTTTTAATACATGTATTTATAACTCCCCCACCCACCACCCTGTGGAGTATACTGGAATCACCCTGTGTGTTCTTCTGTCTATACATGCTCTTTTTTTACGTGCTTTTGTCCATGCATCTTCTTCCAAGCTCCTGTGCTGATTTTGATGAAACTAACCTACCATACAGCTTGCCTATCATCTGAACTTGTGCATGCTAAAGTTTATTTGCAGTCAGGTAATTTCTTTCATAATTAACCCCATTTAGGACTTAGCATAATGGATTCAGATTTTGTCCATGCAACTTTTCCTAAAGTACTGAATTTATTTCCATGAAACTTTAATATACTTTTTCCCTATCATCTACACTTGTGCATGCTTAAATTTAATTAAAATCAGGTAATTATTTTTCATAATTACTCCCATCCAGGTATTTGATTGAATAATGGATTTTCAGATTTGGACCATGCGACTTTGCTAAAGTATTGCACCAATTTCCCGGAAACTTTGTGTATATCTTTTAAATATCTACATGCTTAATAATTATGACAGTCTGATTATTATTTATATGTTCATAGTTACCACCATGTATGTACATGGTGTAATAATGCTTTCCATGCATACAGCTAAACGAGCACGCTGAAGACACACTTCATTATCGTGATGTACATGAAATTCTACATTTCATAAGGATAACATCTGTGAATATCTGAGAATAACACCTGATGGCACTTTATTTTGGTATAGAAGTCAGTATTTGAACATATCACCTGAGTTGAATATTATGCAGCTTTACGAACTGCTCAGTCAGGGGAGCTAGCGGAGTTCTCTGAATGCATTGGTAAAATAAACAGTGCGAAACTGTAAAAAGGGCTTTCTAGGATTATACAGTTAGTTGTGTATGTATGTATGAAACATGTTAGATCTGCCCTCTTTACTACATGTGCATGTAGGTTTGTGTTGTGTACGAGAATGTACAGCGTTTAATTATATGACCTGGTGTAAATAATTGATGTCTGGCTAATGAGAAATCTTGTTATCAGAAATAATGTGGTGGAATCGGCATTGAGTTTGACCTAACTGTGTTACACACACACATACATGTACATGTGTACACTCCTGTACTTGAGCCTACACTCTACCAGCTTGGCCAAAAACCTGCAGAATACATAGGCTTCATACCCTATGTACATGTATTTATAAGTATAACTCATATATTTATGCTACCGTATGTAATGACACTGGTATTCACCATTTTCTTACTCCCACAATCATGACTGGTGATACAGATCCATTCTATGTGAACAACAGTGAAATAAATTAAAACAGATATTATTGAATGTGCATTTAAACAAACCTGATATTTTTTCATTTGGTGTATAGGCACATGTACCTGGTATAAAATACTAACTAAATAAATTGATTGGCATGTACGTACATGTATGATAGAAGTTGAACATTTCTTCAAATATAGTAGCTCAGTATACATGTGCTTTTATAAAGAGTATAACAGAACACGGACACTGTACATGTATTTCACTGCTGTGTTAGTTCTACAGATGTGTGTTATGTATGTGTGTAAATTGTCACTTACAGAAAATCAGTGGACAGCAACAAGAACCAAACAAAGAAGCCTGTTCCAGCGTACAACCCCAAGTACCTGTGGATCAGACTGGCCATATTTGAGAAACACCTGGCCAAAATTCTGGATTATCTTGTTCAGAATCACAGGTGAGGAGTCGTCATTTGATGAATTACACATAGATTTTCATCACGGGACTAAAATTCTGGCTTAATTACCTGACTCAGAGTTGCAGGTGAGCAGTCATTGTGTGATGAATTACATTTTTCATCACAGGACTAAAATTCTGGTTTAATTACCTGACTCAGAGTCGCAGGTAAGCAGTCATTGTGTGATGAATGATATGTTTATTATGTGGCTATAATACTGGAATGCTTATTTCAGGACTTCATGTGAAATGAGTGCATAAAATAACTATGAGCTGAGCTTGCAATTTCGCAGTGGTTAGTGCCAGTATAAACCATGTAGTGGTACAATGAATTCTTGCTTTCTTAAAGGGTTTTCCTCATGCTGGCTTTATCTTTGGTCATACATGGGAAGGTCTGTCGCAGCCTGCGGATGGTCATGGGCTTTTCTCCCACCATAATACTGACTTCTGTCATATAAGTGATATATTTTTAAGTACTGTGTAGAACACCTATCAAATAAATACATAGATAAATCTTCAAACATTTCTAGATTCCATTCTTATTTGTTTTTTAACATGTAATAATTCATGTTAGCTCTGATATTTGATTTCCAGTAAATACTATGAGCCAGATGCCCTCATTGCTGATCCAGTTGATGGACCAATATTTGCTTCCCTGCTGGGTAAGACACTTACAAGACCCCACTCGCTTTAGCTCATTAAACTTCAAGTGTAATTCGTCTATGTGATACAAAAACACTTTATACATGTCAACATGATCCAGTAAACTCATGCTCTGCTGTACATATGACGTTCAGAGCTTCATAACCTTACAGGTTCCTTGCTGACCAAGCAATCTAACATCAAGACAACTTTTTAATATGTTGACTGCGTTTCACGTTCATCTTTGATGGTCTGATGTACATACTCCTAGGGCATCATGAACCATGCATATAGGCCCCTTGCTGTCCAAGTAGTCTAATGAGCTATCCTACAAGACCTTGACCAATAATGTTACATGTCTGTATCGAATTTCCAGTAATTGGATTGTGGCTTTGCTCAGGAGATTTGTCGAGTACCTTATATAGGGTTGTGATTGGCACTTGCTCTTTTTTATTACAACCAAATAAGCGACTCTTATGGCTGACAGCTGTCAAAAGTGAAATATTCCCTTGTACAAGTGTAAAATACTTGTTCATGGACAGCCATGCTAACATGTTTAGGGTAAATGTAGCTGACATATGCATTCTGGCAAAAAACTGCAGACAGACCTGTGGGAGGTGAAATCAGATGAAAAATCAGAGATTAAAGACAAGTACCCTAGAAGGTGTGGAATTTGAGTTCACTCAGCCTGTAGTGAGGGGCTTCAGGAGGGTTAAGGAATGTGGTGACAATTTATTTTGCATAAATTAATTAATTGCTTAAAAACTTATTATAAAAAAAGAAAGGAGAATTCTTAAACGATCTTGTGATTGCATTCGTGATGTTTCACAATCTTTTGTAAGCAAGTAATTGGGCCACTAAACACAGTAGAGATATAAAAAAAATGGAGGCTGCCATGTTCGGCTATTGTAGTTGGATGTTGAGGTCTTCATTTCTGGGGGTAAGATTGTATAGCCTTCAATGCTTTCTGTATATGAACCTCACTCCTTTATGTACTGCCACATATCAGCTAGAAGCTACATGGCACTATGTAACTTTTGTGTCTGTTACATAAAGGTTTAACTTTTGCTCAGAATTATACCATTTCATTGGCTAACAGACCACAGGATTTAATTATAAATTCGCACTGTGGCTACCGAGAAATTAGTACAACTTTTGCTTGTTTTCCTATCATTTAGGTCATAACCTGAAAAAATTGGCTACAAGTAAAATTACCAGTATAGCTGATACTGAGAATTTTTTTTTTAATATTTCTTTCCTTTAGTTGGCCCGTGTGCCCTTGACTACACAAAGATGAAGACAGCTGATCACTTCTGGACC
This sequence comes from Liolophura sinensis, assembly GCF_032854445.1. NCBI lineage: Eukaryota > Metazoa > Mollusca > Polyplacophora > Chitonida > Chitonidae > Liolophura > Liolophura sinensis. Next base: position 16,471,304 of record NC_088304.1, read on the forward strand.
GACCCCCCAGCAGATGAGCTGGTACAGAGGCATCGGATACACAGTGGTCATACAGGCAATCTCACAGGGCCAGGCTCACCCAAACGACCAGGCCTCCAAGTCTGGGTGAGCTGATGTTCTGCTTCAGGGGGACATAAACCAACCTCTTCTGTATGCATGTCAAAGACTTCAAATTGAATAAAATTGTTATAAATACTAGTTAAGCCATCATATTATTCATAAAACATTTTCTTATGTATATGCATGTAACAACAAGAGGGCATTGTGGAAAATTCCTTTTTGTGTGAAAGTCAAAGCTTTTATTGTTCAGAACTAACACCAGGTGTAGGTGAGAAGAAATAAGAGGTTGTACAGTCCCAACATTAAAGTGTTTTCTATTCTCAACATGGTCACATTCAAAAGCCACCCTCAGATGTAATTTAGACATTGAAAGATTGTATTATAAGAAGTAAAAAAAAACTTTTCTAGTGGTTAAATTTGCTGAAATTAAACTCTGACTGCATGTTATTGGGTAGTATATTATGATTGATAATTATTTTATATGAAATCCAAAAGCCTTGATTCTTTAGTTGCCAAGATTTAATACTATCTATGTATGTGAATAGTCACTATTGATATTGACGGAAAATATTTAGCCCAGGCAGTGCATTTTCCCAAGGCTAGCCCCAGTACACTGTGGTCAATAATATGCTTCTAATTCTTTGAGATTGCTTATGAAGTCTATAACTGTGGAGCAGGGGCTGCTGTATACTGTTACATTACTGGATCGGGAATGGATGGTTATTATGTGGGAATTGTGTTTGTTTCTGTGGCAGATGCGTCACCACACTAGCACCAGCAGTGAGGAGAGTACAAAAGGACAACACCTTTCAGCCAAAGAATATGTCGAGTCACTTCACCAAAATTCCAAAACAACCCTGCTGTATGGAAAAAACAATGTGCAGGTTCAGCCCGTAAGTCTCATCTTCAAGTTTACCATTCAGTGCTCCAGATTAGCCACTTCATTGCAATATGTCCACAAAGTTCATTCAAGTGTACAGTGAAATATTTTAGTCTAATGTATACCATATTCAAATTATTATTTTTATTTTCGAAGCTACCCCCATTCAGGTATGCAGTTTAATAATGTTTCTCATGGTTTACACTAAAAGGGCAAGTTGAAGACATTACCGTGTGTATGTCATAACTTCTGTCATCACTTCAGGTATACGTGAAACTGAAATATAATTTCACACTGATTCTTAGAATATCAGTAATAATTTCCTGACATTTTTCCAAACTGTATTCAACGAAAATAAAGCTTGGAGATCTGAGATGAGTGTTATGAAGCCCATTGCGGTAGTACTTGTTTAGCTGCTAAACTTTACTGTCACATCGATATCTGCACAGCTGAAACAACCAGAAATATATCTGGTGGATAAAATGATATGATAGTAGGCCTGCAGTGTTTTATCATGGTCCATATTGTCCAAACATCTCATCATAAAACAACGCTCATTATTTTCACCTTATTTAACCAGAGGAAGGCCTGTTTCATTTCTTGTAGAGTTGTCTCTGTTTTTCATCTGCAGGTAAATTTAAAGTTGATGTTTAGCATGTAAATGAATGATAAAATGAAGTATTTAGGTTCAGCGAAATGTTTTATCCAAAATACATGTGTAATACTAGATCCGGTGCTTTTGCTGTCTTGCTGAATTCAGAGTTGAATCAGTTGTCTAGTCTCATTGTGTGGATACATACACATAGTATATGTGCCTTAAAATGGATGCCTGATGTTGCAGAAAGAAGATGTGGAGTCGCTAGCGGGCTACTTATCACTGCACCAATCAGCTGATGGCTTAACCATCAAGTGGACGCCCAATCAGCTGATGAATGGCTGTGTAGAAGACAAGGATGAGGAAGTTGACAGGAGGTAACGCCTACATCTTACGCTCCACTTATGCACATTGTCACACCTGAGTACACCATGTGTTCCAGCTTTGACTGCTTTCATTCTCTATACAACAACAACAACGAGTGGTGGTGTCTTCTGACAGTTATACAGTTAATAAGAATTGAACAGTACAGGAATTTAAACTTTGTGTGGTATATGCATATGGTTGAACTTTTCTGTAAATGTGTGAGCTGAAAAAAAAAGAAGAAAAAGCTCAGTTGTGTTGTTGTTGTATTCCTTTTCGCTTGTTAATTATGTGGCCGTATCAAAATAAAATGTCAAAGGTTTTTGTTTCAGTCACATGTTAAGAGTTTTTTTTAGATTAGTTACCAACTCTATAATCCTGAAAAGAAACCTATATCATATACTATTATGCACTGAGAAACATCTGACATTTTATTTTAGATATGTGTGTGAGTGTTGCCCTCTTATTCATAAAATTAAATGTAAAAATCTGTACTCTTCATATATATATATATATATATGTATGTGTGTGTGCGTGTGTGTGTTTCATTGATATAGAACTTGTCATAAACTCTGTCCATTGAGACAAATCTAGCCTTTTGTCCTTTGCTTTGTAGAAAATTGTCTTGGTTTGAAGTCATATTATTTTGAAAGCCAGCTTACTGTTGATAGATTCATTATTTTTGTCTGGTTATTTTCCATGTTTTGTAATTGTTTATATGCAGATCTTCTTTCTCATGTAGCACAGTAGTCTCACTTTGGCTTCTCGATTCTGATAGCTAGACCAGAACTCTACCAGGTAAATGAAGACCGTGCATCATGGAAGCTTGAAATACCATAACAGTTTATAGCCTGTATAGTGACTGCAAAAATAGCAGAGTAACACCCAACTAACCATGAATGTGCTACCTGTATATATGCAGATTAGCTCTGTATATCTAATCATTGCTTATGATTCGTGTTTGGTTCGTATCTTGGACCCTAAACTGGTCCCCAGACCGAATCTGGAAACATGTAGGAAATATGACTGGAGATTAAAATGTTTTTATTTTCAAAAAATTGTGTTTATTTTGTGGGTGTTTCATATGTGCCACTCGGGCTGTTCGGTCAAGTTACAAAAGATTTCGCAAGAAAAAAAGCATGTAAGTACGAGTGAGTGAGGTATAGACACCGCTAGCACCATGCCTTCCCCAAGAGCGCTGACTTTGCTCCCATTGCATTATCACGATTCATGGATAACAGCAGTTGTCTTCCCTGTTTGCTTGGTGGCAGCTTCTTGTATGACTTACAATGTATCTTGGTGACTTGGGGGTCAGAGCTAAGTTACTAAATCTTGTTTCTCCTAATCCTGGTTATGGACACGGGACCACACAAATTGTAGTCAGACAATTGTGCATTTTCTTAAGCAGCTTTATCTGAAGTCTTAATTTTAGATTTACACAAGCATCTCTGCTGAGTTGATAATGTTTTTGAAACCAATGTAAATCTTCAACCATTTCAACCCCTTAAGCACTTTTCTCTTCAGAAATTATTCATATAAGTATTATTAAAATGATGTTAAAACTTATTTGTTTGTGTCATTAAAGATGCAAGCTTCATAAAATTGTCCAACTATTTCTCTAACTCCGGTAGTTCTCTCAGAATGTTTCAGAATATTCGTTGCAGAGGTGGTTGAAAAGTTTGAAGAATGAGGGTAGTAGAAAGGCTGATTGATTTTTCAAATATTATTTTGGCGAAAGGAAAATTAGTAGAAAACATACAGCTGTTGGGTTTATAAGAGTAGGGTATTAATTGCCAGACTCACTGGATATATCAAGGGATCCTCTTGATACAAAGATGGTGTGGATACATCGGCATTTTTGCTTTAAACCTACATGTACATGAATGTATCCTTCACTTTAAGATGTTTCGGTAATTGCAGAGATCAGAGGGCAAAAAATTATGTAACAGAGAAACATTCCTGTATGCACTGTTGAATTGTTTTTCTTTGGTGAAGGTGACATAACAGTAGGGGAGTTTCAAGTTCAACCTCTTTCATCTCTAAAGGTTAAACAAATCCTAATGTACATGTACCATGTTCCTTGTCAGAAATGTTAAGGAACTTATTTTGGTTACATTTATTCTAAATCTGAAAAAAAGGAACTTGACATGGGCATCTGAATAAAGTTATTCAAATTTTGAAGAAAATTAAAGGTTCTGAGCATTTGTGAACTTCAAAAAAATTCCCATTGGAAAGAGGTGCCATCTGTGCCTCCAGAACATGGTGAAATGGATGATGGGTAAAATAATGTCAACTAAATTTGTCTAACATTTTTAATAGTTCACATCATACACTAGGTTTTATTTGCCTTTAGTAAAAGAAGAGTTGAATGTCAAAACTCCGCTGTTACAATTATACTGCAGTAGTAGTTGTTTATTTAGCACTTAGATGAATATGTTAATTGAAAACAGCATGTTCTTATGCCATTATCTGGTTCAGCATCTGGTTTGTTTGGCAGTGTGTGTTTCTGTTGTCACACTAAAGCATGACTATTCCTTACACCCTTGTAAAACCTTTGCAGCCTGCGATGAATGTTGTGATGTAAATTATCTATGCAAGGTTTCTTTGTTATATGTCTACTCCAATAAAACCTGAGACCTAAAGCAGGGTCCAGTTTCACAAGTTCATTGCAGTGTTTTATTTTTGGGAATAATGCTGAATAAGCTAAACTGTCATATTTTATTTTCCCCATGAAGAACTACCATTCAAATTTATTGTCTGTTTGCATCCAGCTGCTGGTGATTAAAAACCTGTTTAACAGTCCTTTTGACAAAGTACACTTGTTTCCCTTATGTATACTACATGTAAATTACAACATGGCATTTACATGTATGCTAGATTTCTTTGACACAGCTATGCACAACTGTAATCAGCCCTCTCAATTCACAGTTTTGCCTCGGCCCAAAAAAATGCTGAGGCAAAACAATAATTCCGCGGCAAAAATAACCTTACCTCGGCAATAATATTTAAGATAAATAATTGCACATAAATTCAGCGTTGACTCTCAACTAGTACTGATTTCCTTGGAGGTTTGCGAAACAAATCTGCGGTTTCCTGAATTCAGTGAAAAGTTCTTGGATTAAAAGTCCCGGCAAATTTTGCACACTCTCAAAACGACAGAACCATTGTCGGCCACTGTCTGATGCAAAGATACTGATGCTAAGATACATATTTGTCCTAAACCTGAAAACAGAACATGTGACTCTTCCTGTTTGATGCTAAGATACATATTTGTGCTAAATCTGAAAACAGAACATGTGACTCTTCCTGTTTGATGCTAAGATACATATTTGTCCTAGACCTGAAAACAGAATGTGTGACTGACCCTGTCTGATGCTAAGATAAACCTGAAAGCAGCCTTTTATGAATTGAAAAACTAAGTTGAACTTAGCATATCAAACTTTTCTTTAATATACAAATACTTTGAAAATGCAGGTGATACAGCATTGGTGTGTAACCTCACCAAAGTCTGTTTATAGTGACTGGAGAGTTCAAAGATTTGATTAAGAATACAAAGTTTTGCATAGGTCAGAACTGCGGTAATTGCTAGTTATTTAACTTTTCTTTAATATACAAATACTTTGAAAATGCAGGTGATACAGCATTGGTGTGTAACCTCACCAAAGTCTGTTTATAGTGACTGGAGAGTTCAAAGATTTGATTAAGAATACAAAGTTTTGCATAGGTCAGAACTGCGGTAATTGCTAGTTATTCTTGGTACATGTAGCTAACTGTAGTTGTATTGTTTCATTTTGCAATGTTCACACAGAGAAAGTTATCATTGACTACTTTTCAATCCCTCTTTAATAAATGTTATATTTTTTATCCAGCTGATGTATTGATGGCCTTGTGTTTCTCCTGTGTTCTAGCTTATATTGGGACTATGCATTGACGGCCTGCCTGGATGAGATCGTCTACATCCACTGTCACCAGCAACGTGAGTACATAAAGCATTAATGGAACAGTCCACTGAAATCATGGGACTTGTGTGCTGAAGTGTGTATATGGGACGTGTGTGGAAGTCTGTATATGGGATTTGTTTGCTGAAGTGTGCATTTAGAACTTGTGTGAGAAAGTATGCTTTGGGTCTTCTGTGCCGAAGTCTGCATATGGGATTTATGCACGGAAGTCAGCATGTGGGACTTGCGTGCTGAAGTGTATATTTGGGACCTATAGGGTGAAGTCAGCATGTGGGACTTGTGTGCTGAAGTGTATATTTGGGACCTATATGGTGAAGTCAGCATTTGGGACTTGTGTACTGAAGTGTATATTTGGGACCTATAGGGTGAAGTCAGCATGTGGGACTTGTGTGCTGAAGTTTATATTTGGGACCTATAGGGTGAAGTCAGCATTTGGGACTTGTGAATTGAAGTGTATAATTGGGACCTATAGGGTGAAGTCAGCATGTGGGACTTGTGTGCTGAAGTGATTTCTTTAGAAGTACATGTATGCATGTAAGAATGTGTTCTGTGAAAGAAATTCCCATTTAAGAAAATAAATGCAGTATGTCATTCTTAATTTAAAAGTATGGGAAATAATTGGCTTTTTTAGTCGTAGGTAACATTCACTATGCTGTGGTGATTTCTTCCGAGGTGTACATGTTTCGGTACTGGAAATGTTGGATGGACGCCTGTCCCTTTATTCTTATCTTACATTGTATCTGGATGTGTTCACCATTTGAAAGGAACGTGATGCAAACATGTAAATTTTAATAAACAGGTAGAATTTAGTATATTATTGTCTGAATGCACTTGAACTTGTATCTACCTGTATGATACCGTATACTGTAGGATTGTCATATGCAGGGTTTGGGAGACTGGAAGTACAGTATACCCCGATCTTGACCATCAATCCTACACCCATTGTGGTCAGATGGTCCGTGTATCGTACGCCCACTATATACGCCGACCCTGGCCGGCCCCTGATCAAACATGCCGTCATCCTCCGCCTACCATGGGCATAGGTTCGGCCTACGGTCTGCGGACAGTCCGTCTATGGTGGCGCCTTGTATCATTTTACAACATTCATTCACTTGCTGGAGTTTGATGTAATGACATCAAACGTACACTGTAGGCCTTGTATTATTCGCACAACTTTCTCTAAAAATTTTGTAGAACTTTATTAGCGATTTTGAACATAACACATTCACTGACGAGGTTGATATTTTCTAAAAGCTAAATATTTTGCTATTCTAGTGTAACAGCAAAAATTGGATTGGAATTCCACTTATACATGTAGATTTCTTTTTTACCAAAATTCACCAGTTTTGATATGTACTTTCTTCAGTGTGTTTTCATGATTTATGTATGGATAAGTAGAGGAATATTGTCAAATATGCAATACATTTTATAGCTTTATTTTATGCAAGATTTATGTATATCTTGACGCGTACACTAAGGCAACATATGATTACACTTGTCTTATAGTAAACACGTTTTTGTGCTTATAAAGGTTAATAAACAATAGGATTGACAATTGTGAAATTGGAGATGCAATTTGGTGGCTCGAGGTTGAAGGGAAAAATATTAACATGCTGATCTTTATATGTGTCAGCAGTCCGTATTTTATAAATTGTAGGCCTTGGGTCATGTACCGATTTGATATTACGGGCACATTTTCAATAGAGGTAATCCTCCGATAGCACTGCTGGTAGAGCGTCCGCTTCGGGAACGATAGATCCAGGGTCAGTCCTGGGTCGAGTCACACCTAAGTCTTTAAAAGAGGAAGTTGTAACTTCCTGGCTTGGCATTCAGCATTAAGGGGATAGTGATACCTGTATCAATATAATGGTTCAGACGGGGTGGCTTACTTGCCTTCGGTTAGGTGTCTCGGTGAAGCAGCACTAAATAAAAGAGCGGTGGAAATCCGTCCTGCAACAAGGAGGCACATATACTGTATATGGGTATATACATACCAGATGCGTTTTGTAAATACAGCATTCAACATTCTTTTTTTACATGCATATTGGACTCTTAGCTTTTCTAAGATACGTGTATCTCTCTCTTTCCTTCGAAAGCGGACTGTGGCGGGACGATCGTGCTGGTTGGTCAGGATGGTGTACAGCGCCCCCCTATCCACTTCCCCAAGGGAGGTCACCTGCTGGCGTTTCTGTCCTGTCTGGAGAATGGGCTCCTCCCCCATGGTCAGTTAGATCCGCCCCTCTGGTCTCAACGAGGTAAAGGTAGAGATCGTTTGCTTAATGGTCTGTTCTCCCCTCTGCTCACATTACCTCAGTATCACTTCAGGTCACAGTTCTCAATATGTCTGTCAGTCCTGCTTGTAAAACCAGCACAAGCTATTTTGTCATTTCCTTACTTTGGTGTCTACCAAAGTCAGGAAAAGTCAATGCATTTATGTATCAAAAGAGATTTAAATGTATCTTTATCTCCAACAAAAATTCACCAACCATCATTTGTTGAAATTAAAATTTAGATTTTTCATGTAAAATTAATATAACAGTAGTCTGTGGAAAAGCTGTAAACAATACAGAAGCTATTAGATTTGAGATAGAGATTTTTCAGTTGGTATGAAACTAAATTTCTTGTGTACAAGTGTTTGTATGATGTGGAACCTTTATTCTCATGCACATGTTGAGAGTACTACGGAGGGGATTAGTTGTCACCCCTCACTGCCTGTCTTCCTTTGCACAAACAGTGTGTCACACTTTTCAGTTCGTCTGTGTTTCTATGTTAAGATAAGTAACTGATACCTACATCTGCATTTATAAGTCTGGACTGATGTACTTTTCCGAATTTTGATGTTTTGCTTTTAAAGCCCCATACACATATTTTCAACTTGTTCAAGAAAATCAGTTGAAAATAATAATATTTGTGTGAAAATAAAAGTACCAGACCTTTCCATTTGTCTCTTCAAATTTTACATCCGCTTTCAAACATAGACACTGTCAGAGCAGTTTGTGGTTGTATGGGAAGAATTTTGGCTTCCAAACAGTATGACACTCAAGGTGAGGGGAAAATCTTTGGTGACAAGGAATTTGTGGATTCTCCGGCCATCACTGTTTCGGGATCGTTGATGACAGCAATCAATCAATCAATCAATCGACGATGCTTATGCGGCCAAGTGTACAGTGTATCATTTGATGAAGACCACTTGTCTTTTCACAAGTATGAGAAAGTTCGTCAGTGACTAGCCAAAATCATTGGTTTACCCTTGGGCACTATTGCATGAGTGAACAATTCTTCTGTATGGTGTTAAACAACAGTCAAATAATAAAATGAAAATTGTTTGGAAGCCTGCAGAGATTTGAGTTATCATAGGTTGTCTCCTTTTTTGTAGGTAAGGTGTTTCCGAAGCTGAAACGTAAAGCAAGCAGTAAGCAGATGCTTAGCGAGACTGAGGATGAAGCCACTGACTACGTCTTCAGGGTTGTGCAGACCTTCAAACCAGAGAAAATGCGTAAGTGCTACCTCACTGCTGGTATTTCCTCTTATCACCAATCAAGCCAGTTGGGGAGTTCTGAAACCAAGCTCTTTTGTCGCTTAAATGAACAAAAGGCTTACTCTATCATATGACATGTTGAAAATGTTAAGCAGCTTTTGTTGACATTAATTCTGTGGTCTTCTGACATGCCGAGTTCCAGAAGTACAAATGGCACCTCTTTCCTTCGTGCCCAGATCCTCAGTTTTATACATCATCGTCTATTTTAAGTTTTCTCAGAAGCCGAGTTGCCTAACATTTCTCACAGGTCTCATGGGACTTCCTACCTTAGCATTAAAACCTCAAACTTCATACTCTGCAATTGTATCAGCTGGGACTTAGTTGCATAAAACTTAAACCCATTATGGATAACGATACAAGCAGAATTATGTCTTCATTTTCACCTGTCAATCGGATCACCAAAATGCTTTTTTAGGGAAAAAATTATACAGCCATAAAATAATGGAAAAAAAAAAATAAAATTATGATCTTCAGCCTGGTTTATATATGCATCGACCTACATTATTCAGTAGGATTTTTAAACAGTAAAAATAATGTGAAAAATGTTTCAAAAATTTGTCTCAATTTGCCTTTGTGGAATTTCTTGGGAGGAGACAAAAATAGAAAAAAGTAATTTTAAGCATTTCTGGACTCTGCTTTTCAATTGAGTAGACTTATTTAATGATTTATTTCTTTGATCGGTGTTTTATGCTGTACTCATGACTATTTTACCTATACCGAAAACCCGCGACAATCTGCAGGTTACTGGAACCATTCAGTTCACACAGTATATTTTATCATTTATTTTAAGTGCAGTTTTTCAGTACTTTTGGGAAATTCAATAAGTATGTTAAAATTTTTGTTTTCAGCTCCAGAAATGATGGACCCCAAAGCAAAAATAAAGTCAGAGTTTTCTTGGCCAGTACGTGAAATTCGCACTCGCAGTCCCCTCACCCATTCCACAGTGCAGTCGTATGCCAAGGACCAGCAGGAAATGAACAACACTTGTCTGTCAAAGTCTAGTAACCACAGGTCAGTACCTCTCCATACTTCAAATGACCAATGAGACAGCTGCTAATTTATACGTAGTATTTATATTAAATCATGCTTTCGAAAGCATCTCCATCTAGAATACACCTTGTTTTAATAGCTTGGTGGATTTAGGTATTGTATCACATAAGTTTCTTCATGTTACATACCTAAAGCCTCTTCAGACATAGCATTCTTTCATCTGTAAAATGATTTCAGAGAGCTTACTTAAAAGTCTGATAAATGCAACCTCTATTCACACCATGTATGATCACATGTATTACAGATATGTTTTTTCCAGGATGTCCGCATTGTGATTCAGGTGTGTTGTAATGTATATGTATGTGTATGTTGCATAGTATTTTCATCATGCTGTATGAACATGTTCTGACAATGCTGTTTTTGTACAGCCACACACATATTTCATTGGTATTCGTTGATATTCTGATTGTAGAGCAGCTGCTGAAGAAAGGTCCTGTGAACACAATACATTTTAAGTCAAGGCTCTGTTGGTATATCCCAGTAGCTTGCCCATAGCCTGCCTGTGGTTTGCCTGTAGCGTGTCTGTCAGTATCTCTGCCTTGTGGAATGTCTACAGCTGGCCACCATAAGCACACATCAAAGTACTCAAATCCATACACATAGCAGATGAAACACCTGCATGTGTATTATAAAATATCTTCTGAAAGTGTGGTAAAAGCCTACCTCAGGAAAGCTTTTAGTGCAGTGGTAATTAAGCTGCTGTTTTCTGTGCCCATTACTTGACATAATGAACGATTTCAAATGTTACATGCTTTCAATCCTCATGCCTTTCTCAAGTGTAACATTTGAGAAATTGTTGTGGATATGCCCTGACATGTTCATCATTATCATTGAACCCATATAAGACGATTCCTTTGCAGCACTATATAAAAAATTGATGTAGTTTTTGCCATTGTTTATGCACGTCAAAGTACGCCTTTGTTTCAGAAGCACGATCAAACAGTTATGTGAGACTATGAAGACGCAGATCATCTCCAGGGCCTTTTATGGATGTAAGTCAAAGGTTTTCATTCTACTACATGTATCTTAGTGTAAAGGATTTCTTCTCCAAGGACAGAAATTTTGTGTGTGTTTGATTTAGCTTGGGGATTTCAGGTTTTTAAGCCTTTGGCCAGTAATGTCATGTTTTTGTGACCTGACTTCAGGTTTGCTTAACTGTAGCTTTACATCAGGAGTTTTAAAAGGTAACTGTAAAGATGTGATGGTTCCTTGCAGTTTCTTCACCTGTAGCTGTTATATGTGTGAAATGGCCTTTACAGCTGAATCAGAGTACAGTAAAGAAGTTTTTCTTGTCATGCATGTTAGTAGAATTGGATCATCCTGATTTGCACTTTTTCATCAGATCTTTATCTTAAACATTATCTTCACTTAATTCATCACAACATAATCAGGTGCCCTAGGCGACTTTTTATTTTATTTGCATCTATTTCAACTTTGGAAAAAAACATCTCCCTAAAAATTATCAGGACACTTTTGTTCTGTCCATCCTTACAGGGAGGTCAACTTTAGTGAGTTATTTCTGGGAAGTTAAAAACCAGTAGTTTTGAGTGAAGATAAAAAAAAGTCAACTATCTTGATATATTCCAGATTACAGGGATTATCAAACACCTTGTTCACATGGCTGGTATTCAGAGTGACCAGTGTATATGGATGGCTCCACCATTCTGTTAGACTTTGGTGCTATTATCATGGAAGCGTAAGGAAACTGTCAGCTGGTTATCAGATTGTGTTCTTAAGTTAGTGTTTTTGTTGGATCATTTGTCAGGGCTTGCCCACTGTCGTCACCTGAAGACTGTCAGGACGCATCTCTCAGGATTGGTCCATCACAACATTGTATCAGCTGATGACCCTCTAGATGCTAGTGGAGGACTCACTAAACTTAAGTGGGAGGAGCTTTGTAGAGAAGGGGTGGTAAGTCGGTCTTTGCAGGAGTAAGATAATAGTGGAAAAAATTTTTTGATAGATATGAAGATCTCGGAAAACTATTTACCAGGTGTTTGTATAACTTTTTTATCTAAGTTTTATCTAAGTGTTATTTCAGCATGAGAGTTACCAGTTATTAAGCTAGAAATATTATCAAACTACATGTTTGAATGTTTTTTCTGTGAAATATTTATCTACATCTCTGCCAACTTTGGGAGTGCAATTTTCCCATACATGTATGGCAAAATGTAACTGCAATCAAATAAACAGTACTCTTCATTTTTGTGTAAAGTTGCTGACAGACAAATAACTTAAAAAAACATAAGCTCCTTTGTGGAGGTAAGTAGTTTGAAGCTTTTCAAATTCAACCATTCTTAAAATTTCCCGGGGCTAAAAGGCAGATGAGTACTTATCAGCACTTTAGCGTTTGTATTTCTCTTGATCTCAGGTGAATCAAGAAGAAGAGATCCACCGGCTGGTGTATTACGGGGGCGTGGATCCGGAGATTAGAAAAGCTGTGAGTACATCCATAATGCAATCACAGATTGATATAAGCACCAACATGCCATAGACCAGTATTGCAGATGAGGAATATTGCACCTGTGCCAGCCATCTGTACATCATGATGTAACGTTGTACCTGATTGAATATACTGTGGTAGTTGTTTTTGTCACAGTAGTGGATGATTTATTTTTTTCATTGTCAGGCGATGTAAGATATGATGGAATTCTTGACTTACATGGATACAATAATCTGTTATGTGGGCAACATGTATGCAATATTAGGTTATGGGAAAAAACGCATGTCATGTATATGTAGTGAAATAGAAAAGTGGGCCCCTGTCTGGTTGTAAATGGTGAGTGAGTGAGTGCTTCTGGTTTAACTTCGTACCTAACCATTTTTCAGTCTTATGACGACGAAGGAATTCTTAGAGTGCATGTGATGTGCCTCCTTTTTGCAGGCTGCTTCACTGAGATGCCTTACCAAAGGCAACTAAGCCACCCCGCCCTGGCCAATATACTGATACGGGTCAACCAATCATTGCATTATCCCCTTCGTATTGAACACCTAGCGAGGAAGTTACAACTTCCTCTTTTAAGGTGTTAAGTGTGACTCGACCCAGGATTGACCCTGGGTCTACTGCTCCCGAAGAGGAAGTTGTAAATGGTGCTTGCCTTTCAAGCACTAGGACATGTGGGGTATGGGGTTATATCCGACAAAGGAAATCTGTTCTTGACTGCTTCTGAGGCTTTGTTGGCAATTAATGTGCACAGACAGCTGTTCATTGAAGACCTCTTGTCTCACACCATTATGGCATGCATATATGTGTGTCGTGTGTTGAAAAGTGTGTGAGTACATTTAGCTTGCTTAAGGCCAGAGGTTTGCCTGGGGCTCTTCACTTTCTTAAACCATTAAAACTGACATCCATCATAATGCATGGAAGTGAAAAGTTCTTGTTTTAAGCAACAACCAAGTACATAAGTATAATGTGGCTGCCAAATGTATGTTAATGGATGTACCTGTAGTTTGGTGTGTGTTGACAGGTGTGGCCTTACCTTCTGGGTCACTACCAGTTTGGCAGCAGTGAAGAGGATCGCTGTGCAGTGGACGCGGCACTCCAGACGGCCTACGAGCAGACCATGTCAGAGTGGCTGGCTGTGGAGGCCATTGTCAGACAGAGAGACAAGGAAATCATGGCAGCTAATCTGGCCAAGCTCTCCTCAGAGAGTCAGGATGGTCAGATTCCCCTGGTGAGGAAAGACTCTAGTCTCAGTAACGACGTGTTTATATCACAGAGTTTTGACTCTGACGATTTCTCCCACCCAGAGACGCTTCCCGAGGAAAGCTCCACTGCCATGACGACTCCAACTCCAGAGCACCGCCTCTCCTTAGAGACGTGTATAAATGTGACGACCCCTGATCTCCTGCAGACAGACACAGATGACATGTCGCCACGGGAAACCAAGTTGTCCTCAGGTGACAGTCCTGACGATGGACTGGGTGACTCTATAGCCAGGCAGAGTTCTCTGGCCACGCGGTCAAAGCTGGGATCGGCAGCAGATTCTGAGGCGACAGATGCAGGCCGTTCAGAGATGGGCAGTCTGACAGACCGCAGCATCATAGTGACGAAGTCGTCTGTGGACAGTGCAGGGGTTGACGATTACTTCAGTGGAGCGGAGTGCACAGACGATATGGCCGTTGGGGAGATCGCAGCGCCCGGGGATCAGGACAGCGAGATGGAGCTCTCTGCCCCAGAGAATCTGGGGATGGAGGGGGCGAGCAGAGGCGTGGAGTTAGAATCAGATCTGTCGGGTTAGTATCGTACATCACAGACTATCATGTTGAGTTAGAATCAGATCTATCAAACATCACAGACTATCATGCTGAAATAGACTGTGATCTTTTGGGTTAGTATCAAACATCACGGACTATCATGTTGTTTTAGAATCAGATCTATCAAACATCACAGACTATCATGCTGAAATAGACTGTGATCTTTTGGGTTAGTATCAAACATCACGGACTATCATGTTGTTTTAGAATCAGATCTATCAAACATCAAAGGCTATCATGTTGAGTTAGAATCGGATCTATCAAACATCAAAGGCTATCGTGCTGAAATAGAGTGAGATCTTTTGGGTTAGTATCAAACATCACAGACTATCATGTCGAGATAGAATCAGATTTATCAAACATCAAAGGCTATCATGCTGAAATAGAGTGAGATCTTTTGTGTTAGTATCAAACATCACAGACTATCATGTTGAGTTAGAATGAGATCTATCAAACATCAAAGGCTATCATGTTGAGTTAGAATCGGATTTATCAAACATCAAAGGCTATCGTGCTGAAATAGAGTGAGATCTTTTGGGTTACTATCAAACATCACAGACTATCATGTTGAGTTAGAATCAGATCAGTGCATTGCAAAAGTTTTATATGTTTAACTTCCTTGTAGGCATTCTGTGATTCTTATTGGTTGCTGGTTTTGCTGCAATATCCATCCAATAAGTTTCTATATTAAATGATTTACTAGATTCTGATTGGTTGTTACTTTTTGTTACTTATACATAACTGCTTCAGATCTTTTTTTGATTGTTTGGTTAGGGGTAAGATGTGGGTGTGCATGAAGATTTTGGGTTTGATTTGTTGAACTATTTTCCAAATTATGGATTTCTGAAAATAGAAAAAGTTGGACCTAATGAAATTAGGATTTCCCGGTGCATTTCTGAGTGGGTGATGGCGGTATTGGCTATTTTCTGATGACTCTTGTTTTAAAATGTAGTGGCCAAGATATATGATGTATTATTTTTTGTCACTCTGAGTAGCAATCAATAAACTGAACTCTCTTTTTTTATCTCTGATTCAGGTACTCGTCACCTGTCAGCCAGCAGAGAAAGTCTCATTTCACCATCGTCTCCAGCATCTAATGGAGGAATCTACTCTGTAAGTCGCACATTGCAATCAAATGAGGCATGTACATGTATTAAATAAAGTGTGTGGAAGATTTTCTATGAGGTATTGATACATGTGTGTAATAAAGTGTGTGGAAGATTTTCTGTGAGGTATTGATACATGTGTGTAATAAAGTGTGCGGAAGATTTTCTGTGAGGTATTGATATGTGTATATAATAAAGTGTGCGGAAGATTTTCTGTGAGGTATTGATATGTGTATATAATAAAGTGTGTGGAAGATTTTCTGTGAGGTATTGATACATGTGTGTAATAAAGTGTGCGGAAGATTTTCTGTGAGGTATTGATATGTGTATATAATAAAGTGTGCGGAAGATTTTCTGTGAGGTATTGATATGTGTATATAATAAAGTGTGCAGAAGATTTTCTGTGAGGTATTGATACGTGTATATAATAAAGTGTGCGGAAGATTTCCTGCAAGGTATTGATATGTGTGTGTAATAAAGTGTGCAAAAGATTTTCCTTAGGTAAATATACATGGTTTTCCAACAAAGCTGTTGATCTTTATTGGTTGTATTAGTCAATGGTATGTAAACAAAGGTGGACATTTTTTTCTACAAGTACTATTTCTTTTTAAAATTACAAGTTTAAATGTTTTTTATGTTAAATTCAAAGGTTCATCATATTGGCTTATTCTAATTGTTCTTTTGTCTCAGGAAGATCTTTTTCAATTTTGTTTGGTAGGTAGGATTATATTCTACTGGGAAAATATAAGTTTCAGCACTAAAGTTAAGATTTTAATACCTTTATATGCCTCTAAAAATGCTCTTAGTACATTTCTTGAGTGAATGCATATATTATATATGTAATATCACATGTAAATTTTGTCCAAAATTTTGCTCCGACAGTGAACGTATCTTTTGAAGGAACGTATTGTTTTCAGTGACGTTTTGTTGTTAAATGCACGGTTAAGAACTCAAGGATGTTTTAATAACTTGTTTTCAGACTGAAATGTTAGAGAATGTGGCCCTGAATCTCCATCGTATTGACAAAGACGTGCAGCGGTGTGACAGAAACTACGTGTACTTTACCCCTGAGAACCTAGACAAGCTAAGGAATATCATGTGCACGTGAGTTGTGTGGGCTGAAGCTAATTATGAGCTCAACTCATGGCACAGGTCATTCTACCTCAAATCCTTTCTGCTTTATTACCAGTCATTCTTACTCAATACCAGAGCCCTAACCAAAGTCATCAAGGCATGTATTTCACCTTCAAACCTAAGATAAAAGCTAAACATCGAAAGTGACGTTCATGACTTTTCATGAACCATGTCATTCCAAGTCAGTATTCACTACTTTCATTTCCCATAAACACCAGTTCCCAAAGGAAGATTTAAGAAATAATAGCACAAGTAGCATCAAGTAAAGCGTGGTTATATTTGAGAGAGAAGCAGTCATCAATTTTTCAGTGAGATCAAAATCAAATTTCAAACTGATAAATTCAGTGAATAATTTCCAGGTGTTTAAGCTGTACTTTTATTGCAACTGTTCATTGCAGCTGTTCATGAAAGCACTGATGTGATAAACAAGGAGTTTTAATATAACTTTTACTTTTGTTGTTATAGTTATCAGATAAGTTATTTCGACTTATTTTTATAATAGAAGTTAACCCTTTTAAGCACAAGTGTGTTTATTTATTTATGTATTTATTTATTTGCCATTTTACACCATAGTGAAGAATATTTCACTTACACGACAGCGGCCAGCAGTATGGTGGGAGAAAACTGAGCATAGCCAGGGGGAAACCCACGACCATCCAAAGCCAGTTCATTCAGAAATCTCCCACCACTTGCCTTGCTGATTTGCTGACCTCTCTGTTTACAGATACGTTTGGGAACACCTGGATGTTGGTTATGTACAGGGAATGTGTGACCTGGTTGCTCCTCTACTTGTAATATTTGATGACGGTTTGTTTTCATTGTTCATAGTCTCAGCTCTCTTTTTTCAAATGACTACATGTATATTTACAAAATGGCTGCACAGGAAAATACTTTGGGTGAACTGACTAAAAGGTACACTCAGGTAACCTTAACCTTAATTTCGAATCTTGTAGTCTAGCCTCTGAAAGGCGGGGTGTTTAGCCAGAGGCCAAAGGCCAGTAGTCCTTGTTTCCCCTGCCGAGACATTTTACAGGACATCTCTCTTCTGTAGTGACCATTGTTCTGTAATGCAATGCATACTGTCAGTGGTACTTTTCTGTGCTGGTAGAACATTTACAGCTCCAGATAAATTGCCTAGACTGGTCTTTTATTGCCTTTAGTGAGTGTTTCTTCGGCTTTGTTTTCATTTTTACCCTGGCAGCACAGCTTCAGGAATGGAACCTTTTCATTTCCAAAGGTGATGCTTATAGTGTTTTTTCCATGAAACATACACGCAAGCCTGTGTCTCATGCACTCTGGTTTCCTCCATCAGTAACACTGACAGCCATCAGGCAACTGAACAGTTATGTAAGTATCATGTGAAACAACTAATCAACTAATGAAATCCGTTGTTTTCACAGAGGCCAAAACATACAGTTGCTTTTGTGAGTTGATGAAGAGGATGTCTACCAACTTTCCCCATGGAGGGGCCATGGACACTCACTTTGCCAACATGAGATCATTAATACAGGTAATCATCATTTCCTCAGTCTTACCTGATAAGCTGTTTGAAATAGCCAAGAATACTGCGCTAACGGACAAAAACGGAACACTGCTGAAATAAGTGATAGAACAAGGCGGTAATATAAAAGACTTATAACATAGAGAGTAGAACAGATTAGTGACAACTGTATTATAGTTGACAAATGGTCACATGTAACTGGTGAGATATGTTAATATACTCCAGTTAAGATCATTGAAATTTTAGTATGTCTGCTAATCAATGCTGCCAATACAGTAACACTGCACCCTCAACAGATGAGGGCTTTTTTTGCTGTAGTTAGCCTGCATAAACCATATATGCACGCACCGCTCGCTACAGCACATGTACGCGTCAGTGCATTAAGGCTTGTGGAATGATGGTGGACTTTTGCAGGTAAAGTTAGAGTGTATAAACCATATATATATATATATATATATATTTGCAGACTCATCGTTAGACAGAGGCTTGTGAAATACGAAAAGCTACGTGTACCTTCCAGTGGCTTTATGTTTCCTTCATTGAGGAAATTAGGAATTGGTATGATTTGATTATCTTCTGGCTGGTTTCAGATTCTGGACTCTGAGTTGTTTGAACACATGCACCAGAATGGAGACTACACCCACTTCTACTTCTGCTATCGCTGGTTCCTCCTGGATTTCAAAAGAGGTGAGAAACTCAAGGTTTTATATCAGCTCGAGAGACTTCACCCAAATGTCTTTGTCCTGTCATAAATGTATAGTAACAAATTTGCTTCCTTAGACTGGACTGTGTTGGCATATAAAACTGTTACGATGATTAAGACACTCTGCCCATTATTCTGCTGCATGATGTGAGACTTAATTGTATTCACTTGCTTGTAATACTATAGTGTTAAGTGTTTTAGTTGGTGTTGGGATGTACTGTGCTGTGTTTTCAGAACACTACCATTAAGTGTGTGCAGTATCATATTTATTTATTTATTTATTTGATCGATGTTTTACACCATAGTCAGGAATATTTCACTTATACGACAGAGGCCAGCATTATGGTGGGAGGAAACTGGGCAGAGCCCGGGGGGAAACCCACGACCATCCACAGGTTGCTGACAGGTCTTCCCTCATATGGCCGTAGAGGAAGCCAGCATGTTGCAGTACCATAGATAATGGGATGAACTGTGTTGTATTTTCAGAACACTACTATTAAGTGTATGCAATACCATAGATAATGGGATGAACTGTGTTGTATTTTCAGAACACTACCATTAAGTGTATGCAACACCATAGATAATGGGATGAACTGTGCTGTATTTTCAGAACACTACCATTAAGTGTATGCAGTACCATAGATTATGGGATGAACTGTGTTGTATTTTCAGAACACTACCATTAAATGTATGAAGCACCATAGATTATGGGATGAACCGTTCTGTATTTTCAGAATACCCCTGTGAAGTGCATTGAATGGTGTTGAGATATTGGTGTGTTTTCAAAAGGATACTCTAAGGTGTATTCTGTTCCACTAAGATATTTAGATGCGTTGTGTTGTATTGTCAGAATGCTACTGTAAAGTGCGTTAGCATTAAAAGCTGTTGATATATTGGGATTCACACACATTGTATTGTATTTTCAGAGCTGCTGTATGAGGATGTGTTCTCAGTGTGGGAGACAATCTGGTCAGCAAAACACATCAGCTCCGCTCACTTTGTGCTCTTCATTGCCCTCGCCTTGGTGGAGTACTACAGAGACATCATCCTGGATAACAACATGGACTTCACAGACATTATCAAGTTCTTTAACGGTGAGCAGTAGTGTTGAACAACAGCACTGATGTGGTGAAGATGTTGGATGGATGGCATAGGTTGTTCACTCTTAAACTTTATAAATGGTAACAACTCTATTTAATTAGTTGCGCATACTTCACTTCAGAGGTTAAGTGCTTGTCCCACCAGTATTAGCATACTGTAAGTATGGAACATCTTGTCTGGTGTCTTTGGCATTGTATTTCAGTGAGGTAGCATTATAAGTATTAATTGGGCCTGGCCTGCTACATGGAGACACTACACATATGATAATACAACTCAAGATATAACTGACAATTGATAGACACCAATGTGACTTTCCATCTGTTCAAGTATATTACATCAGGTGCGTAAATTCAGTCTAGTAAATATATGCCTTGCCATAGGCATACCTTGTGTGAGAGTGCTGTGGCGAGAATTTGTCAGCATTGAAGTTTACAAAGCTCCTTGCGATTATCTCAACTAAGCATAAATGAACAACCTGCAGACAGTATTTTTATGACCTCTGTTTCATGAGTCAAAGTCTTTGATGAGTGTGATGTTGCAATTCAGCTCAAAATCTTGTGACGAATAGAATTTATATGACCAGTAAAATCCAATAAACCATGAACCAATGAGCCAGTGATAATCCATGCATAATTGTACGATGCATTAAAAAATGTTTTTCACTTTTTTTCTTCAGAAATGGCCGAGAGACACAACGCCAAGCAAGTGTTGAATATTTCTCGTGAGCTGGTTTTGAGGTTGCAGACCCTCATTGACAATAAGTAATGAAGGGTGCAACTCCTGAAGACCATCCATTCCGGTGACACAGGGATAATGGCTACTGAATAGAAAGTGGCTGCCCTTCATATGTGGGTGGTGGCTACTGAGTAGAAAGTGGCTTCCCTTTATATGGTGGTAATGGCTACTGAAAAGAAAATGGCTTCCCTTGATATATGGACGTTGTGGCTACTGAACAGATAGTACATTCCCTTCATATGGGGGTGGTGGCTACTGAACAGATAATGGCTGCCCTGAATATGGAGGTTATGGCTACTGAACAGATAGTGCGTGCCCTTGATGTAGGGGTGGTGGATACTGAACAGATAATGGCTGCCCTGCGTATGGATGTTGTGGCTACTGAACAGATAGTGCATTCCCTTTATATAGGGTGGTGGCTACTGAACAGATAGTGCATTCCTTTTCATATGGGGGTGGTGGCTACTGAACCGATAGTGCATTTTTTAACATATGGGGGTGGTGGCTACTGAACAGGTAGTGCATTCCTTTTCATATGGGGGTGGTGGCTACTGAACAAATAATGGCTGCCCTGAATATGGAGGTGGCAGCTACTGAACAGATAATGGCTTCCCTTCATATGGGGGTGGTGGCTACTGAACAGATAATGGCTTCCCTTCATATGGGGTGGTGGCTACTGAACAGATAGTGGCTTCCCTTCTTTTGGAAAATATCTCATTGTGTCAATTGTTGGTGTTGTAACTTTGGAGAATTTAGACATCTGTTGTAGACATTGGTGCATTTAAGCTTCTGAAAACCCACTTCATATCCTAGTTTTAGTGTCAAAAAGTGTGAAATTGAAAATGTACTTGTGAGCTTTGAACTGCTATTTAATGAGTCAGAAACAAATGAAGGAGCTTTACTCATGACACTCTCCATCGTGTATACTCAGTTTTTTTAAAGTTCCCCTCTCAAGAGTTTTTTATCTTTTTTTCTTTCAAGAAATATTTTATAGGAGTAACTAGATTCCATGTTGGTATGCAACATTTTTCTTGATTTATTGTGTATTTTAGATTTTTTGTCAACTACTCACAGTTCAACATTTATGTGAATGTATAGGTACTATTTTTTACAAAGGCTGTAAGCCCCAAAGCCAAACATATGTAAAATACAAATATTTAATGTTTGTGATAACTGCTCTTTGATGATCAGTAACGTAGCAAGATTACATGTATGTTACTCAAGAAAACAGAAGACTTTAGATTGTTTACTTCAACCAAGATTCATACACAGTTAGTGAAGCTGATATTTAAAACAAATTTTAATGTCTTAATTATTCCAGTTGTTTATTACCTTAATTTAATATCTAAGTGTACTTTAGTTCAGCATTTAAGCTTCAAGGCAGCTGAAATTTCAAGGCATACGTGAAGAATTTTTAAATTCTGCAGAATTTTAAATTGTGATACACGAACCAAATGAAGATGATAATTTATTGTTTTACAACTTTTTGACTAGAATTTTGAACTGTTTTCGTACTTACATCGCAGAAAGGTTAAACAGGCATTTATTCAATTAAACTTCATAGATTTAAACAGCTACTTTTATTACTCTGAGTTCATGCTATTTCATTTCACGGGGATATCCTTGTATAACATCAAGTAGAAGTGTCTGATATATGTGTAGCATACATAAGATTGAATTTGATCAGCGTAATTTTATTTATAGATCAATCTGGAACTGTTTTAAACTTTGCATTTCTGAAACTCACTGCACAGCTTAAAGCTACATGTATTTTTAATATGTAAATTTGTTGTGAATTCCAAGAAAGCACACTGATATCTCTTATTGTTTGCATGTTGATTTAACAAAAAATTGATTATTTATCTGTATGTTTGTTTGCATAGTGCTGTTTTTACTTTTGTTGTATGGACTCAAGGTTTCCGCCTAGTTTACTTGAATGTTGATCAATGTAAATAGAACTATCTTTGTTGAAAATGAAAACATTTACACCACCTAAGCGCACTGTTTCTCATGGAAAATGTCAAGGCCATCTCTGTGATCTGTCTGCCTGTTTCACTAAACAGTTAAATTTGATTCATAAAAACCTTAAAAGACAAAACAGGGCAAAGAACCCTTTTGGGAGAAACATCAGTCTTTCAGCGAATTTTGTTATAGCAAAAAAATCTTAAAGAATGTATTTCGAGTTAAAATTCTCAAAAGGGTTCTGGCGTTTCGATGCAGGTGGCAGTGAAATGTACATTCATTTTGCACAAAGTTAAATTTATTTACTTCTTTTTATTTATCTTATTATTGTGAATTGTTTGGTGTATAACCTACGGACTAAAAATATTTTCAGCTTCCTGCAAAAAGACAAGTGACATAAATTGGCTCATAGTTGTGCTAACATTTTATAATTTTGAATATTCATTTATCATTCCAGAGTCGTGTTATAATAGGTACACGTATGTAAAAAAAAAAAAAAAAAAAGTGAACAGAGGACTGTATATTTATCTAATTTGTTTGGTATATTTGTTTGAAGTTTTTTTGTAGTCATACTATGTGCATACAGTCATAACATGTGCTAAGTCATAACATGCGCATATGTTTTTACTTCGTGCATGTAGTCTTACTTTGTGCATATATATTTAGTCATACTTGAACTGAAACTGTCTCATTTCGTGGTCATTTTTGTGTGTATGTGTGAATTGTCAGCAGTGAGTAGTCTTACTAACATATCAGCTGCACTTTTGTTTACATTATTGGCTTGTCATAAAAATGTATTTGTTTTATATGAATACACCCCCATGAATTCTTTACACTAGTACTTTCTTTCTAGCACAATTTTGGATTTGTGTTTTTGTTGTTTATTTATATAATGTACATATATCTATTTCTGAAAAACAACATCTCTCAATTTTACATTTTTATGTACAATCATAATTTATTCCACAGCTTTTACATGCTTTGATGAACTTTTACTAGTTTCCGTATGGCAGCTGTGTGTTGTACCACCGAGGGTTTTACAATCTTGTGTCCTTTTTTCCTTTATTTAACAAATTGTTTTCCATGCATATTTAATCTGCTTACAGTTATGTAAATGAAGTACACTCTATCTGTATCTTGTTCAACCAATCAGTGAAGCAGATCTGCTTCAGATAATTGAGACTAGGTGATTGATGCTGTAGTACTGTTTTGACTCGCTCACCCAGTTTGTCACTTTTTTCTTCATACTTCTTTATTGGTTGATGAAGCATTTTGACCTTCCTTATCATATTTTGATTAGTCAAAGGATTGTATATCATACTTACCTTCTGACATTTGATTGGACAGTAGAAGTAATTTACCTGATTTGATAGAGTCATATGTTATTCCCGTATTCATGAAACAAGCATGACTCTGGCTGTAAATTACACATCGGTTCTATCTGAGAGAAAATCCTGTCATATTTACTTTTTCCAAAGCTTATGTACTAAAACCTGTAAACTACATGTGTTCAGCAGGGGTGGGTGTGGTTTCGTGCACACTGTTAATGTATTTCACATCAACTTTAATAGCTTCTTTCAGGCGACACTCTTTCTTTGATTCTGATTGATTCGTCCACATTATAGGGCCTTAAAGAGTATGTTTTGCTTCTTATTTTTTTTTTTTGAAGTTTGATTCAATTTTTTCTACAAGTGCATTTTTTACAAGTCAAACTTTAGGTGGCATACAATAGTTCCGTTGTTGTGTATGTGATTTTGTGTACAATCCCTGTTATACTAGTTTCTGTTAGTCAGAACAGCCCCATGGTCAGTATTCATCTACAGATATATACATCATTGGCTAGGAAGGAGTGATATATGGGAGGTGGAAAAGTGTTGTTTTGTTTTTTTCTTTAACAAATGTTGACAAATTTAGCACACCCCAGTATTGATAGTGATGGTCATGCAGGATACAGAGCTGATTATGAGAAAATTAAGCAACCAGGCAAACAGTTGTGGGAGGACCATTTCAGCACAGATCACATTAGATTTTGAAAAGATTTGACGTCATGGAAACCATACTGTCAAATATACATACTTGTATATTCTAAATTTTAGGCATCATCATGTTGAATGAAAAGAGATCTATACATGTGGTTATAATTCACATGTATGTAACAAACTTGTTACTGGAATCGGAAAAATGTATTAAATTAAAAGTTTTTAAGCTCTGATGAATCTCCAAGGGCTTAATTGTTGAAGAAGTGTCAGTTAAACTTTTATCTTTTGGCCTTAAACCTCTTTAATGAGCAGTATAATTATTTATTATGGCCTTATCATAAGGTACATGTTAATAGTTTACACAATGGCAATTGTGTCATTGTGACCAATCAGTCTGTTACTCACGACGTAATTAGCCAATCAAATCAAGATATGTGTCATAGAGCACACAAAATGAATCAACCAGTCGAACAAAAGTTTACTCCCTAGATTTATCCTTATGCAACAGTTTATGTCCCCCCCCCTCCCCACCACCACCACCCTACATCTATCACTGAACAGTGGTGTAAACATGTATAGCATTGTAGATTACATTAGACTGTTGTGTATAGTTTATGCAAAATAAATACAAGAACTGATAACTTCAAAAAAAAAAGAAACATGTACAGTATCTATAAATATATACGCGCACATATATACATATATAAATATGAATTCTTGCTGTGTATACCTACAGATATATTTTTGTGATGTGGTGTAAATAGTCAGAAATGTTTTACGTTTTGTAGACATGAAGATATTGCGCTGAGATGTGGGCAGAAAGCTGTTGAGAGGTTATGAACTGTGAATACATGCCCTTTCTCTGACACTGTGGGATGTGTGTAGCCACTGCTGGGTATCATCTACACATGCATATTCTCATACATGTTTACGATTTTACATTTGATAGGCCTAACAATCCTGTTACGTCACTTAAAACACAGCATTATTTTATACGGTAACATGCAGGCACTGTAAGGCTCTGTTGATATTCACTCAAGTTTGAATGATTGTCTGTATGGAGAGAGGGAAGTTTGTGTCTTTATGGAGAGTTCGAAGTTTGTGTCTTTATGGAGAGTGGGAAGTTTGTGTCTGTATGATGAGAGGGCAGTTTGTGTCTTTATGGAGAGTGGGAAATTTGTGTCCGTATGGAGAGTGGGAAGTTTGTATCCGTAGAGTGGCCACTTTGTGTCTGTATGGAGAGAGGGCAGCTGGTGTCTGTATAGAGAGAGGGCAGTTGTTGTCTGTATGGAGAGTGGGCAGTTTGTGTCTGTGCATAAAGATGGCAGTTGGTATTGAGAGGGAGAATTTGGTGTGTATATGAGAGAGGGGACAGTTTGTGCCCGTATAGAGAGTAGGAAGTTTGTGTCTGTATTGAGAGAGGGCAGTCGGTGTCTGTAGGGAGAGGGGATGGTTGGCGTCTGTAGTAAGAGAAGCAGTTGGTGTCTGTGGAAAAGGGGCTGTTGGTGTCAGTATAGAGAGAGGGCAGTTGGTGTCTGTATGGAGAGAGGCAGTTGGTGTCTGTATGGAGAGAGGGTAGTTTTTATCTGTATAGAGAGTGGGCAGTTTATGTCTGGATAAATAGTGATTTTTGCCTTCTCTCTGTATGGAGAGAAGGCAGTTGGTGTTTGTATAGAAAGAGGGCAGTTTGTGTCTATATGGAGAAGGGGCTGTTGGTGTCTATATGGAGAAGGGGCTGTTGGTGTCTGTATGAAGAGAACCAGTTGGTGTCTGTATGGAGAGGGGGCTGTTGGTGTCAGTATAAAGAGAGGGCATTTGGTGTCTGTATGGAGAGGGCAGTTGGTGTTTGTATGGAGAGGGCAGTTGGCGTCTATATGGAGAGGGGATGGCTGGTGTCTGTATGAAGAGAAGCAGTTGGTGTCTATGGAGAAGGGGCGGTTGGTGTCGGTAAAGAGAGAGGGCAGTTGCCTGTATGAAGAGAGGGCAGTTGGTGTCTGTATGGAGAGGGGCAGTTGGTGTCTGTATGGAGAGAGGGCAGTTTTTGTCTGTATAGAGAGTGGGCAGTTTATGTCTGGATAAATAGTGATGTTTGCCTTCTCTCTTGATAGAAAGAGGACAGTTTGTGTCTGTATTGAGAGGGGGAAGTTGGTGTCTATATGGAGAAGGGGCTGTTGGTGTCTGTATGAAGAGAAGCAGTTGGTATCTGTGTTGAGAAGGGGCAGTTGGTGTCTGTATTGAGAGAGGACAGTTGGTGTCTGTATGGAGAGGGGGCTGTTGGTGTCTGTATAAAGAGAAACAGTTGGTATCTGTATTGAGAAGGGGCAGCTGGTGTCTATTGAGAGAGGACGGTTGGTTTCTGTATGGAGGAGGGGCAGTTGGTGTCTGTATGAAGAGAAGCAGTTGGTGTCTGTATGGAGAAGAGGCTGTTGGTGTCAGTATAGAGGGCAGTTGGTGTCTGTATGGAGAGGGGCAGTTGGTGTCTGTAGTGCAGAGGAGGCAATAGGTTGATAATAAGCTGAAAAGTTTGGCTGGGGTTTGGGCTGTTTGTCTGGCTAATGACAAGCCATCGTGACAGAGCAACTGATGGATGATAGAGCCTTACTATTATTCACATTGTGAATGTTGTGATTATTCAGCTTGTGATTGTGTGTTGTCTGATATGTTGGTATAAGCCTTCCTTAGTTTGATCTTCAGAATTGGAGATAGAAATGCTATGAACACTTTGCTTTACTGACTGACTTCTGCATTCTGGTAGAGCAACCCACTAGATTTTCTTCACAAAGCCGAAAGAGTGACACATTCTAGGAGGAATCATTGAGAAGTTTACTGCTACAAGTAAGCCGTGGATTGACTCATTAGTGGTTGTGATATTCCTGTTGCTCAAAAACAAAGAGATACTCCTTATGGTTTTCTGTCCTCACATCTTTGTCATGTGAACACTTCATCCATCACAGAAATGCTCAGTGACACACTCAGAAACAGTCCCTCTTCCAGGCTTCTTGCACACAGTTGCTTTCTCCAGCATTTTGTCTCCTTCCTTGAGCTACATGTAGTCAAAGCTGCAATTCTTAACCGTGTTCCACGAAAAGCATCATGGGCAATTACTTTACACGTGATGTTAGATGTGACTGATGTTATTATTTAAGAGAGAAAATGCATAATTCATTAACTACATATGCTCGCACTTATCGTGACTGGCCGCTTAAAAGTGCTGGTATTTCTTGGTTGATTTATACCCAAAGCATCATTCACACAGTGCGATTTACGACTTCCTGTTTACCACTGGTTAAATGTGCTCTGGTCTCTTGGAATTGTGGCATTTGACTTATATGTTATTCTTGTCCACACAGCTTGGGTCATGTTCTTTAACTAATGGTAAAGTAACCATGAACTGAGCCTTCAACAACAATGCCAAACCTTATGAGATGTGCAATAAATTATTTTCATAAGTCTGCATTTACTTTCAAGCATGCAGCACATAGATGTATACTTCGACTGGGTACTTAATTTCGGGAAAAGAATGTATTTTATGTCCACTATATGTGTTGATTACTGGAGACTTGTATATATGATTATTAGTAATTATTACAAACATCTACAGGTACCTGTATATTATTCAGTATAGTTTAAGAGTATTGTATATACGGTAGAAGTCACAAAGATTGCCTGTTGTTATACCACACCTGTGATCAGTCAAGACTGTTTGTCATCTGTTGTCTTATCGTTAATAAACAAAACAATGGTTAGACAGAATCGCTCATCTGGTTGCGTTCATTCTTCTGACCTTCATGAACAAATGAATGAATGCTTGTGGTTTAACGTCGTACTTGAAAAATTTTCAGTCATATGATGATGAGGAGTCAGTGTGTCAATATATATGTTAGGTTTTCCTTTAGCAGTGAATCCAAGCTGCCAAAGTGCTGCAGCCAGTGAAGTATCATGCCAAAGACACCAGACATGACACCCCAACAAGTCACATTATACTGACTTATACTATACACAGCAACAAGTATCATTTTTAAAGTCTTTGGTATAACCCAACCCAACCCAGGTTTGATCCCGAGTCTCCCGACTTCGAGGCAGACGCTCTAACCATTAGGCCACCAAAGCGAGCTCTAACCTTCATGAGCTAGGCTATGTAGAATGCTACATTTGATTTTCACCCATAAAACCGATTCATGTCATTATCATTAAGTTGCAAATCAGTGGCTGAGGGGTGACATAGTGTTCCAGAAGAATACCGTGATTGCGGTCAGGCTGAAGGTTTTAATACCTTTGCCTTTAACCCAATACTGCTTAACCTTGTTTTGTACCTCGTTAAATCCCGAGAATGCGCACATCATTCGAGAGAATAAAGTTCATTCTACCCTCAAGAATGGAAAGAAAATGAGTCTGAGGTCGTACACTTTCGATCGATCAATGGCAAGCTTATTCCGTTGCTGTTGACCTAGATATCTCAAAGCTGCGTATGTATGACGTGTTTCATTGTTAAGTGACGTAGGAATGTAAAATTGCACTGTACATGTATTATGATGTCATAACACTGAGCTTGGAGTGGAATGTGATGAAACAAATGTTTCTTTTTCCACGTAATGGCGTCGGTGTAAAAACAGAAGCAATATATAATAACCGTGTGAAATGTTGTTTGAAAGGTCATCTCCGTTTAATAGGTATATTTGCACACGACCCACATCTAACAGCGGGGTAGAATCTAGCATTAGCAAGGGTTAGGAGAAACCCTCGCTCTCCACCGGAAGTGGTTCAGTTTAGCTGCATTCTAATATGACCAGCTATATGCTGGTCATCCTAATAATTCATGTATATTAACACGCAGAGTTAAGCAGATTAACTTACCATATGTACATTTAACTAATCAGTCAGTGTTTGTTATTAAAGAACAAGATTACACCAGCAACTATTACTAACAGTTAGGTAAACAAACTCTTGTATGTATAAATATGGTTGTTTCTAAAAGGGAAGGGAGGTGAGAGAGTTGACCTGTAAGGACCTCAGAGTCTGGTCACTCCCATTTTGTTATGTGTAATAAATGCCTGTTGTTACTGAGAACGCCTTGGAGAGTTTTCCTATCTACATTAGACATGGAATGAAGATAAATGAGGGTGAGCATCCCGGTTGCAATTTTACTTAAGACCATAATCCCGGTCTTACTAAGTTGACTGAGCAGCTAATCTTAACAAACACCTTACCAAACACTGATATTTCCTTGGTTACTGCTCACCTTAGGGGTTCGTTTTTCTTTTTTGATTGTTCACTCCAGAATGTTTCACTTATACAGTGGAGTAAACTATCAAGATTTGATCTTGATGGCAAACTAGTCCTGTGGCAGATGTCATATTGATGGAAGGGCAAGTGAGTGCTCATTGCCATCAAAGCCCCAAGAACGTTGGAAGCAGAAAAATCTTGAAAAGTTGTTGTCCGAGAATGATACTGAACAAGTGTGACGTTGAAATTCAAGCACCTGAAGCACTTGGTCACTACCAATTCGCCTTAAAGACAGAGTGAGTGTTTGGGGTTTAACGTCGTATTTAACAATTTCTTAACAATTTTTCATATGACTACAAGGAATCCCTAGAGTGCATGTAATGTGCCTCCTTGTCGCAGGACGGATTTCCACCGCTCATTTATCTAGTGCTGCTTCACTGAGACGCCTTACCGAAGGCAAGCAAGCCGCCCCGCCCAAGTCATTATACTGATACGGGTCAACCAGTCGTTGCACTATCCCCTTCATGCTGAATGTCAAGCCAGGAAGTTACAAGTTCCTCTTTTTAAGTCTTAGGTGTGACTCGACCCAGGATTGATCCTGGATCTACCGCTCCAGAAGCTGACGCTCTACCAACTGTGCTATCCAGGCCAGTCCTTAAAGACAGAGGCAATATGGGACGTGTATCTGTACATGGTACGTTATGGCTGATGTCCTCAGCATGGTGTTGAAAAAAAAAATCTATGTCTCCAATGAAGCAGGCTGACAGTCATGGGACAACAGAAACTATGTCCAAAGGTAAAACTGAATATGCAAATGAAAATAGTTATATACACATGTGCACATATAAACTTAGAGCTCAAACCTTCAGCTCAATGCATAAAGAACTGAAATCGTGGATTTTTTAATTTACAGTAATTAATATGCTCACAGAACATCAGCGATGGGGCATCCCCTTTACGTCATTATGCTCTATACTCATGTAAAACTTCTGGTTAATACACAGAATACTTTTTAAAATACGAACATTAACATGTTGTTTAACATTGATTGCAATACATAATATACCGTTAGGAATTCAGGAATTTACAGTACTTAATATATACATACGGAGTCAATGCTGGAATACCCCGTGGACTATTCTGCTCTGCATGTGTGCAGACCTGTAAATCTTTTTGATTTATTTATTTATTTGATTGGTGTTTTACGCCGTAATCAACAATATTTCAATTACATGATGTCGGCCAGCCTTATGGTGGGAGGAAACCGAGCAGAGCCCGGGGGAACCCACAACATTTTGTTTAACATTGCTTTCTCTGTTAATGGACGCCGATGCTCAGGGAACGATATAAGCTACAATTGTACTTTATACTGGCGACCTAAAAAGTGAAATATTTATGAGCATAACACAGTATAACACCATTTGAGCATCAAACAGAATAACACCACTCAAACACCATATCAAAGAATCTTCAGCGTAATTTGTGGGTGGAAACCACTGTACCTGCATCAACCACTTTTTATCACGAAGGCAACACAAATGGTAATGGCTTGGCATATACAAATTTCCTTCCGTCACTCATTTGCCACTTCCATTCACTGACCGTGTGTTGCGTGGAGGTACTTTTTGATTTATTTCTTTGATTAGTCTGTTACATCGTACTCAAGAATATTTGACTTAGAAGACAGCAGCCAGCATTTGGTTTGAAGGGTCCAGAGTGAGCCCATAACCATCCACAGGTTGCTTTCAGAGCGTCCCAGGTATCACGGAAGTCTTTAAGTCACACACTTACCAGAGGTTAGTGGTTTACACCAATCAAACAACCAAATAAATTTATTGTGGACATTAACCAAATGTTATTCAGACTACATCAATATACATCTCAAAGAACATGCACACCATTCTTTGTGAACCCTTTTATTAAATCCATAATTATTTACATGTGCTGTAACAAGATACATATAAAAACTGAACAGTTATTTCCCCCTTGAAGCATTAACTTATGATACAAATTTGCATTTTCTTCTCTGGAACATAAATAGAGAGAGAGGGAGAAACACAGCAAATTCACGAACAAAAAAATTTCACCAGCATGTTATTCTTCTTAAGTCAGGTGTTACATTGATCTCCTTGCATTAAATTTTCTGTCTGCCACCACTTCTAGAGAGAATACTTTCATGCAGTTAAAAAGGGTTCTCAGGAAAACTTTTTCCGAACTGATCCATCATTCACAACTTGTACAGTACTTTCCTTGGACAATCCACAGTCATCTTTGGCATAAGACCGACCACTCGCATCAATCAGAACCAAAATGATCTTTCATATAAACAAAAAAAAGCACTAAATAAAATTTAAGCACTTCTGAGAATCACTTTCTGGAAATCTTCATTTGCAAGCAAATGAAAGCCTGAGAAATATGCATATTTGTTTTGTCTATGTAACAAACCCTGGTATGCATTTGAAGGACACGTGTGTGGTGTACTCGTGTGTCGTATGAGCGACGGGACACTAAGCATCCTGTTGCTCTAATAATAACGTGGCAAATCTGATGGCCTCATAGAAAAGTCCATTTACAGAGTTAATAAGCACATCAGCAAAAAAAAACCCCAAAAAACGCTGTGACCATTTTCCTTCTTCCTATATAACTCAGTTTCCGATATTTGTTGTCTTTTCTTTTAAAGCACCAATGAGGAACCCTGTTAGAAGGAAAACAACAGCCACAGAACATAAATAATGACCTTAGTTTTACATGTACATCATGGAGTTTCTATACTCATTCATTCATAACATTTATTTATTTGTTAACTGGAGTCACGTTGTGCCACATTCTGAAGATTAAATAGTATCTTACACAATTAAAAACTGAGCAAGCAATGGTATTTACATGATCCTGAACTGGTTAGCCTCACACACAGAGGTGAGGATGTAACCATAAAACAAATCTGGACACAAAAAAAAAAAAAATGAACAGAAAAGTTCAACAACAACGTAGTTATAACATATATACACAGGCATATGAATAGTGAAACAGGCAGGCTTGAATAAAAGCTTTTTTTGTCAAAATCTACTGCTGACCCACTATTCTATGACACAAAATTTCCGAATACTTGTGTGATCCAACCAGTGAAATCGTGATCATCAAACTTTGGTATTTCATATTTTACAAATCACAGGGAATATAAACAAGGTTTTACAGGGGAATCTTATATTTTAATATCACCGCCTAAAGTCACATGTCCCCAAACAAGATATATGTATGAGCAGAAGTACACACATAGTTTCATACTGAAGCCTAGCATGATCATTTGACTTTAAATTTAAGACGAACCATCCTCACTGGCGTATAACTTGTGAAACTGGTAACTTGGTTACCTAATAATATGGAGTGTGGAATGTATATACAACTCTGATAGTCACAAAAAAACCCCAGAAAAATGTTTCAAGGCAATGCCTAAATTCAAACTGTGTTGCAATAAGAAAAAGTGGCACAAACTTCAAATACACAGCTCTTCATGGAAAGTACCGTAACACCAGCAGAAAATTCAATCCAACAGATAACACACAATTAGTGTGAGGTGAGAATAATGTGTTTAGCTGATTATCTCTCAGTTAAATACTTTCTAAGTTGTCAAAATATCTACACTTGTACATGTCCTTAAATTTGATTTTTTTTTTTTTGTATAAATGCTGAACTGTGAAACACCTATTGGTCCATACTGCCCATCTAAGTGTTTTAATTTCACAGCAACTCCTTTACTGTTACCTATGAATGTTAATACTTTATTTCAATAGTCAACAACTTTTACTCAAGCACAAAAGCAGTATTGCAACAGAAGTGTTCCTATCCAAATGGAAAGCAGCCTGTGAAACTAGCAGCCTCTAAAACACACCACAGCAGTAAAACAATATAATGCATCTAACGTTTGCTTTCTGTAGTATGTCTAGTCATGTCAATATGTATTTTCGGCATAATTTGCCAATGATAGAAAACGCACTCAGATTTTGACAAATTACAGTGCACTGAGGCACAAGTTCAACTGACAATCAACTGATGAGAAACACTGTAGCTGAAGTTTGAACTCATCAGGCAACAACCATGATGCACAAGACAGGCACATGGTGTCAGCACATACTGCCTTCACTAGTCAGGCATAGAAGAGCACTTACCAATATTTACTCTCTCAACACACATCTATGTTGATAAAACACTGAATGATTATATCAGTTGTGTGGATCCAGCACAAACAAGAACACAAACACACCACAAACCAGGAAAAAGCGATGCAACGTGTGCAAATTATTCAGGAGTTTCTAAGGCAGCTGTCTGGCTTACTGAAACCAACTTAAACTTTTGAAAACTGATTGGTATTTATTGCTGACTAGGAAACGAGAGCCTACATTCTGTACAAACTATGCCCATTAACTTTTCTATATCTACACAGCCGTACATGTACGTAGAAGTGAATGTACGTGGATATTCACACACAAACATGACAAAAAATCTTGCACAGGTGCTGTCCGTGATGAAATGATTTGCCTATGTTGTCATCCAAAACACACAAACAAACCTACAAACAATTCATTCAAATCCTGTGAAGTGATTTAAGGTCACAAAAATGTAATGTGATTCTGAAATATATATGAATCAGTGTTACACTGATCTGGACACACCTGAATCACTTATCTGGGACAGCTGATTCACTTATCTGGGACACAGCTGATTCACTTATCTGGGACACAGCTGATTCACTTATCTGGGGCACAGCTGATTCACTTGCCTGGGACACAGCTGATTCACTCATCTACATGTATGTCACTGCTGCTTCCCTTATCTGGGACATAGCTGATTCACTAATCTGAGAGACAGCTCATTCACTTATCTACATATATGCCACAGCTGTTTCTCTTACCTGGGACACAGTTGATTTACTAATCTGGGACAGCTAATTCACTATTTCGGTACAGAGCTGCTTCACTTATTCACTGATCTCAGACACAGGTGAATCATTTATGTGGGACACAAATGGTTCACTTATCAGGGAAATAACTGATTCACTTATCTGACACCCAGGTGATTCACGTATCGGGGTCACAGCTGATTCACCTCCCATGGTTGCCTGTTACCTGTACCTGTGAGCGATTCTCATTCCCCCCTTAATGAACCAGGAAGAAAAGTTACCAAAAACCAGAGGTACTCACATTTTAGTTAAGAGCACAGATGCACACTAATTCAAGATATACTCGCATCTTCACAAGATCCCAACTAAACTATTTATAATTTAGTTTTAATTCAATGCTATAAATATTTTACATAATGAGAGATGTAAGCTAGACATGAGTTGGGAATATTTTTTGTGCCCAATCAAAACATTAAAAAGGGTGAGTTTTCACATCAATTGTTCGAAAAAAGATTATGATTACATTGATACATTCCTTTTTGTTTTCATTTTGACTTTTCCTTAAACACAAAAATACCATTTCAGTGAAAGCAAATGTGAAAAAAAAAAATGTTAAACAAAATGCACTCAAACACCACTGTCCTTACATGACAAGGTCTCCAGTAGCTTAGGAATCTGAATCAACACTGTACACATCAACTGTTTCCCAAATATATATATAAAAGGAAAAAAAAAAATGTCAGTAAAAATGAAAAAAGAAAGAAACTACTGTATCACATATCAAATATTCCTATTCACACCATCATTTCGTCATTTCTTCCACCAGTTACCTCCCTTTGTCCAGAATTATCAGCCCTGAGCAAGCCAGATGAATTCTTCTGGCAGTGAAAACATTTCCCTCAATTGTTAATGATAAATCTGAAACATGAAATTGCCACAGCAAATTTAAACATGAAACAACATTGAGATCATCCGTTTTCTGTGAAAAATCCAGCCACATTAATTTAGGTTTCAAACTGAACCAAAGAATATCAGCTATGTCCATTTTCCGCTTCTTCCTGCCATGCTAAGTCTTCCATAACCCAACCTGTCGTTTTTTTGTACAACTTTCCATTTTCAGCATCTTCTACATGAGCCATTTCCTTACGTATGAATCGGGACCTGAAAAGAAACCAAATGATGATGTATTCTGAAGTTTCAATAGTTTGTAACAAAACAATAAAACACTGACTCAATCTGTCATACAATGGTAACATTTCAGTCCTATCTCAAGGCCACATATTGCAGGCTACAAACACGACTAGTATCAGATGCTACCACTGCGTCATTTCTGTCCTCCATATTAAACAATAAAAACAAAGCCTTTCCTGTACCCTGTAAAGAGACGATTGATAGAATCAGGATGAGGTGTCATCATGATGGAGATAATGGCTTGTAAAATGGGGAATATTTCTATCACATGCTCATTCTATCCAGGAACTGTAGACCAGCTGAAGATTCAAGTGAAGTCCGATAAACGATACGCAAATCACACTTCAGTGTATCAGGAAATACAGAACAAACCGTTCTTTTTCTTCTTCTCACACAGTTGTTAGAATAAGCCTTATAACACAACTGGTACCACCATTTACCTGCATGATTATACGCTAAATACTCTTGACAACAAGAATTTTTTGGTCTTGACTTACAAAAAAAATGACAGCATGTTCACTGCTTTATTATTTTTTTTTTAAATACAGGTCTTAAATGCCAATATCATGTACCATTAATTCATGAGCTCATTTTGGCAAATTCTTATTAAACCAACTTAAGAGTTAGGTCCCATGTGAACAGTTTTTCTGTGACTTGTACTAAACTTTATTTTGGTATGAGGTGTGCTACAATTTTGTTTGATTTGCATTTATTTATTCTGACTGATGTTTGATGCCATACTCAAGAATATTTCACTTATGGTGAGAAGGAATTATGAAGCATTATGGTGGGATGAAACTGGACAAGGCCCAGGGGAATCCCACAATTTGTTAAGACGAAGGAGGGCAATTGGGAGTCACAATAAGCTGTAAGAAAATACCTGCAACAAAATATGCAAACAGCAATGTTGAACTTTTTAAATATAAAACAGCTCTTAGTTTTTATATTAGATCCTTCAAACTGACGTTTACGAAAGTCAAACGGATGAGAATGTTGTAACACGGACTAAATAACACTCAACTGCCCTGATTGTGATACATGTACATGTTTATTCACGAAGATAAACCAGAAAGACTTACGGTCTTACGAGAACAACAACAACAATCCGAGGACGGGTTTGCAAGGAAAGATGAGGGAAGCAGGTGAATACTTTAATGGTAAGCTTATAGATTCAGCAAACATCAGACCTACTCAATTGAAACTTTAATAGGATTCTCACACACAAAATGTAATGTCTCAGTCACGCAGTATTCAGGAGCTCAGTCACAGTATTACAGCAAGTATATTTCCTATGTAGCCCTAACAATGTACGTAAAGAATTCACGAAATACATGCCTGGCTTTAACTTCTTAATATGGAAGTTAGAAAGTGTCCCAAGATATAAAAGTATCAAAAAAGTTTTCTTGGGCTGCATAAATATTTTTTAACTAAAGTCTTCCTTAGGTCGCATCAGTCAGTCCGAAAATTAAGAAGCCTGAAGTACGTGTAGAGAGTGTCATGATGTCAACTGTGATAGACACCAAAGAACTCCTACAATTCTCAATAACTTTGCTACATTACCATATACTTGTATATGTTCGTACAGTTTTTGACAAATCCTTTAAACATTTTCAGAAAGCAACATATAAGAACTCTATGGGATTTTGAAAGTAGGTTTTCATTTAATAATCAGTTATTTATTTTATTTATTTATTTACTGACTTGATTGGAGTTGTTTCATCAGTTACAAAGCTTACTTCCCTTTAAAGTGGGTTGGTGAGCCTAAATTTACACCAATAAAACACAGAACTGTTGCATTAAAGGGCAGTTAAACAGCCCTCTTGCTGAGGAGGCAAATGCACAGCTAGAGTCTACAGTAACAAGATTTGCAGATGTGACAGACAGCGCTTTTCCAAGGTAAAGGGGAATAACCAGGTTTATCATGCTCCATATACCTGGACATTAATCAAGGGATTACCCCATGTATATAGTCAAGTAAGCACAATGGCATGAACATATCCCTGAATATAAGCATCTAACTACAAATATGAAAGAAGTCTATTCTTTGATAATCTCCACAACTGTCCATCATATCAACTTCACATTTGCTAGCGCACCAGCCAGGGAAGGATATCGGAGTTGGCGTGTGCAGCAGTAACTGGCGAAATTTGAGGCCAATTAAAATGTTAGAATTTTGTTTATAGGGCAGTTTTGTCATCTGAGGATCTAAACATTTGGCGTAGGACAGTGTCCTTGCTCTGTCACTTATTTTCCAGGCTTGAATGCATTGCTTGGAACCTCACTGCTTAGACTGTTAGGCAATGAAAAAACACTGCTTATTGCATATGCAAATTAGGCAATGATCTCACTAAGGCACGCCACCACTATATACAGCCTTGCTTCATAAATCATATCTGTCCTAATTAGAACAGAATAAAGGTTAAGGATTTTGCGAACAAAGGACGACTTCAAAGAGCCAATTTTTCAATTAGGCCGAAATTCCATATGTGTCTATCAATGTGAACCTTTAAAAAATTTAGTAGGCAGAATCGGCCCCTGTGCCTTCAAAGGGTCCAAGCATTGAGTTGTTAGCGGAGGATTGACAGCAGATAGTTGAGATAGATAAGAGAGGCAAGCTGTGTGTACCTTCTTATTCCCATGCAATGATGATAACCATCACAACTTTACACCTCTTGCCTTCACCTAGAATATTAAATGTAACGCAATTCTCAGATATCCACTAGATAATACTGCAAAATATACACAAACTGTACTGATTTCTATTCAAGAATCCATACAACATTCCAATGAAATGTCACTAGCCAAATTTTGCTATTTCAATGATAGCTGATATTTAACGCATGTGATTCTCAAATATTTTCATCTGCCTGCATCTTCTGATATGAGATTTACATGTGTAAGTGACTAACATATCGACATTGAGCCTTTCAACTGTAAATTTACAAATTATCCATTTGTAACTGGTCTCAACAGTAGTAAGAGAGGCAATAATTATTACGTGTGCTGTTGATAATATTATTAAAGACAACTGAGTGAATTTAATCTCAAAACGCAGCAGATGTGTAATTTCCAGTTTTCAACACATCAACAACATTACCACTGATAGCTGCAATTCAGTCACATTCTGAAATAAATGTTCAGTTTTCACCCACTTTTTTTTAACAGGTAAAGAGTGAAAATAATGTGCCATTATCTTTGAGGATTCAGTTTTCAACATTCAAATGGCGTATTAATA
The DNA here is from genome assembly GCF_032854445.1 of Liolophura sinensis. Lineage (NCBI taxonomy): Eukaryota > Metazoa > Mollusca > Polyplacophora > Chitonida > Chitonidae > Liolophura > Liolophura sinensis. Next base: position 16,510,773 of record NC_088304.1, read on the forward strand.
CTTCGGTTGCTGAAATATTTATTTATATATTTATTTGATTGAATATTTCATTGAGTACGACAGCAGCCAGCATTATGGTGGGAGGAAACCGGGCAGAGCCCGGGGGAAACCCACAATCATCCACAGGTTGCTGGTCTGTTGCCGAAATAAAATTTATTACTCAAAATATTCAGTTTTCAGCCACAAACTTGATAAAATTTTTCATAAATACGATGTGTATGAATCCCTGGTAGGAACTGTGCGCAAGTCCAGTCTGCTTCACTTAACAGGCATAATGATGAGAAAATAACTAACCTTGTCTGTGTACTGGACTGTCCGTCCGCCGGGCCGCCCCTTTATCAGTGCATAGCAAAACAGAGTGATCACCATAACAAACAGGAAATAGCTGGTGTGCATCAGGTGAAGGTTGATCACAGAACGATCATGCTGAAACAAAACCAGGTACATGGAACATAGCAGATCAAGATTTACGGGTTAGTTAATTGATGGGCTAATTAGTGTTCTACATTGTACTCAAGAATATTTCGCTTTGATGACACTGATCAGTTTTATTGCTATACGAATGTAAGGAAAAAAATTAGTTCATTTTTGAGTAGCAGACCATGCGAGGATGTAAATGGTTACATGAGGATGTAAATGGCCGCATGAGGATGTAAACGGCCACATAAGGATGTAAACAGTCACAAGAGAATATAAATGGCCACGTGAGGGTTGAAATAAATGGATGCATGATAATCTAAATAAACAGATGCGTGGGGATCTAAATGGATGCATGGGCATCTTAATGGTCGTGTGAGGGTTTAAATGGCCACATGAGGAATTTAATACCATGGGTGGATCTAAATGGCAGTGTGAGGATCTAAATGGCAGTGTGAGGATCTAACTGGCCATGAGAGAATCTAAATGGCCGTTTAAGGATCCAATTGGCCATGTTAGGATCTAAATGGCCACATGGGGTTCTAAATGGCTGCATGACGATCTAAATGGCCGAATGGGGATCTAAAAGGCTATGTAAAGATCTAAATGGCTGTGTCAGGATCTAAATGGCCGTGGTAAGATTTAAATGGTCACATAAAGACCTAAATGGCCATGTGAGGATTTAAATGGCTGTGTGAATCTATATAGCTATATTAGGATATAAATGGAAGAATCTAAATGGCCATGTAAGAATCTGTATGGCCCTGGGAGGATCTAAATGGCCATGAAGGGATCTAAATGGTCCTTGGGGAGATGCCGGTCACCTATTTGTGGTCACCAAACCTCAAAAATTCACCTACCATGGACAGCATGATGGACAGGGTGTGGTCGAGCTCGTGCTGCAAACGCACCAGGGGACGCTGTGCGCAGTAAGCACGGTTTGGATCATCCTGAGTTTTACGGCCAACCATTTGGGCCCAATACTCCACTGGCACCCCTGTGTCCAGGGTTGTGTTACACACAGGCCGTCTGAAAAAACGAAAACAAGGCTGGTATACTTGTATGCTAACAAACCTACAGGAAGCACCTCAAACAACTGAAAGGTGTATGTACGTATGTACGCTTGGGATTTAACTACTACATATCAAATTTTTCAGTCATATGATAACAAGAAGTCATTCAGTGCCTGTACATTTACATAAAAGTGCTGCTACTATTGAAGTATAATGCCAAAGACACCAGACATGACACCTCACAAAGTCACAATATACTGACACCGGGCCAACCAGTCCAGTTTCCTTGCTCTAACCTCTCAGTGCTGAGCGCAAAGCAAGGCAGCAATAAGTAACATTTTTAGAGTCGTGTCCTTATTTGAATTTTTGGGAAAATTTTAGCCCAGCAGTGAAGTAAAACAGATCCAAATAGCTGGCGGTCTGGAAACCATACATTTTCCATGGTGACACTCGTCAGGATAATGACAGTACACACAGAGCGTCCCCTTTGGACATACCTGGTGACAGGGAATATACCAGCCTGAACCTGCATGGTGACACAGGTCAGGATAATGACAGAAGAGTGTCCCCTTTGGACAAACCTAGTGACAGGGAATATACTAGCCTGAGCCTGCATGGTGACACACGTCAGGATGGTGACAGTACACACAGAGTGTCCCCTTTGGACATACCTGGTGACAGGGAATATACCAGCCTGAGCCTGCATGGTGACACAGGTCAGGATAATGATAGTAGAGTGTCCCCTTTGGACATACCTGGTGACAGGGAATATACCAGCCTGAGCCTGCATGGTGACACAGGTGAGGATAATGACAGTACACACAGAGTGTCCCCTTTGGACAAACCTAGTGACAGGGAATATACCAGCCTGAGCCTGCATGGTGACACAGGTCAGGATGGTGACAGTACAGACAGAGTGTCCCCTTTGGACATACCTGGTGACAGGGAATATACCAGCCTGAGCCTGCATGGTGACACAGGTGAGGATAATGACAGCAGAGTGCCCCCTTTGGACATACCTGGTGACAGGGAATATACCAGCCTGAGCCTGCATGGTGACACAGGTCAGGATAATGACAGTAGAGTGTCCCCTTTGGACAAACCTAGTGACAGGGAATATACTAGCCTGAGCCTGCATGGTGACACACGTCAGGATGGTGACAGTACACACAGAGTGTCCCCTTTGGACATACCTGGTGACAGGGAATATACCAGCCTGAGCCTGCATGGTGACACAGGTGAGGATAATGATAGTAGAGTGTCCCCTTTGGACAAACCTAGTGACAGGGAATATACCAGCCTGAGCCCGCATGGTGACACAGGTCAGGATAATGACAGTACACACAGAGTGTCCCCTTTGGACAAACCTAGTGACAGGGAATATACCAGCCTGAGCCTGCATGGTGACACAGGTCAGGATGGTGACAGTACACACAGAGTGTCCCCTTTGGACATACCTGGTGACAGGGAATATACCAGCCTGAGCCTGCATGGTGACACAGGTGAGGATAATGACAGTAGAGTGTCCCCTTTGGACAAACCTAGTGACAGGGAATATACCAGCCTGAGCCTGCATGGTGACACAGGTCAAGATAATGACAGTACACACAGAGTGTCCCATTTGGACATACCTGGTGACAGGGAATATACCAGCCTGAGCCTGCATGGTGACACAGGTCAGGATAATGACAGTAGAGTGTCCCCTTTGGACAAACCTAGTGACAGGGAACATACTAGCCTGAGCCTGCATGGTGACACAGGTCAGGATGGTGACAGTACACACAGAGTGTCCCCTTTGGACATACCTGGTGACAGGGAATATACCAGCCTGAGTCTGCATGGTGACACAGGTCAGGATAATGACAGTAGTGTCCGCTTTGGACAAACCTAGTGACAGGGAATATACCAGCCTGAGCCCGCATGGTGACACAGGTCAGGATAATGACAGTACACACAGAGTGTCCCATTTGGACATACCTGGTGACAGGGAATATACCAGCCTGAGCCTGCATGGTGACACAGGTCAGGATGGTGACAGTACGGCACAGCGTGCCTCGTGGGCACAATGTTTTATTCCACTCGTAAGGTAGCTCCATGGTCACATTAAGTTCAGCATCAGCCAGATCACCTGACAAACAAAGCACAATGCGATAAAAATCTAGCTGGGGGGGGGGGGGATTTTTTCAACATTATTTAAGCACTGTGAACATATAACAGGAAGTATACATACGCCATATTTGGAACTAAGGCACTGACATATAAATCATACAAAATGAAATGGACACATCAAATCAATAGAGTAATTACAAAACAAAATATGTAAGACTGATTAGTGTCTGATGCAATAGTCCAGCATAATTCATTTATAATACGGCAGATGAGTTTCACTGGCAAAGAAAACTTACATTCCAGCAGTCACATCCTGCCCTTCTACAAACAAATAACAAACTTTCCACCAAGGAGAAATGACTAAACTAAACATTCACCATACTCCAAAATATTTCAATTATGGGATGGTAATTGAGTTTCATCGACTACACCGCTGGCAATAGGCAAGTTACTGGCACACTCACCCACTTAACATATACATGTATACTATATTTCAGGTGCCATTGTTTTGTAACAATTCACGCAACAGGGTGGTTTGTTTATTTATTTATTTATTTGATTGGTGTTTTACCCCATACTCAAGAATATTTCACTTATACGACGTCCAACATTATGGTGGGAGGAAATCGGGCAGAGCCCGGTGAAAACCCACCACCATCCGCATTTTGCTGACAGACCTTCTCACTTACAGCCGGAGAGGAAGCCAGCATGAGTTGGAACTCACAGCCACCGCATTGGTGAGAGGCTTCTGGGTCATTATGCTGCCCTAGCGCGCTATCCAACTGAGCCACGGTGGCCCCCAGGGTGGTTTGTGCAGTTTAGTGAATCTGAGATAAGGTATCATCTTTAAGTCCACAGTTGTACTGACCAGCAAAACCTAGCTGTGAGCCTAAGACTGTTGCGGAGAGGTGAGTAACGTTGTGAGGGATACGCAGGAAGTCAAACGTTGGCTGGAGCTCCACCGCCATCTGCACCGACACAGATACGTTCCTACACCAAACACAAACAATGAGGTAGGATAAAAAGGAGAGAAAATAACACATGAAGTAACATTTATGCCTACATCTAAAACACTTTAAGCATCCTTAGCAACAGAACCGTTCGAACCTGAAACTCCCGTTATCTCTAATGTAAATGATGAAGGTTGGCCGACAAAGTCAAAACAAGAAAAAATCCCAAGAAAATATTATTTTATTTATTTGATTGGATTCAAGAATATAACACGCAACAGCCATCATTATGATGGGAAGTAACCTTCCCACATATAATCAGAGAGGAAGCCAGCATGAAGAGAGTATGATGATCCTGTCTCATATACACAAGGACATCAAGCAGTGCTGCAGAACTGAATGAAACACCTACATGCATATCACCATGACATCCAAAAATAATGGATTTCACAGAAGAAATTTCTCTAACAAACATCTTTACATATACAGTAAATGACCTCAAGTTTCACCCTGGGACTGGGCAAGTGTATCCCAGGATTCATTGGGCTGACTGGCCTTTGATGATGAGTGCCACTGGAGAGCATGAGGGGGGTGGTCAGGGGATTATACTGATAGTTCAAGAATGTAATAAACAAGCTCACGCTTCACTGGGCAGTTAGTCAATACTCCTACCACCAACAGTTTATGTTTTCCTCAGTTTTAATCATAATGAATTTAGTACAAGCTCTTTGCAACAGGTTGACTGTTTTATTGTTATTTGCTGATAAATGGGAATTTAGGAGAAAACTGTGGAGATCAAGCATGACTACCTGGTACCTTTACCCATATGGAGTGTTGTGTCAAATATCCATTTTCAAACCGTAGATCTCTCCATAAACAAAGCTGTAGCAGAATTAAGCATACCACAAATCAATACTTGCAAATCAAGCCTATCAGCAGAAGACATGCAGAAGCTAAACTGCAATGAAGCGACACCTACACACGTGCATTTGCACTGCTGCAATTAAACATTTCTTGTTCATTCTGGCATAATTTGAAAGACTGTCAGCTTAGGCTCATATTTGGTAACCATGAATGCTTAACTTATTTAATACTTAATCTGGTTCCTTCGGATGAAATTTTAGTCATACAGATTGGTTTCATGTAGATACAAGCCACTTAAAATCACAGGACTCGAAATTTCCACATGTTTACCCATTGATCATGTAATTTTTGCCGTGGAAAGGCAGTCTAGTCTGTCTCTGGCGACGCGCAAATCACATCTGGACAAAACTGTATGCAGGAAATGATCAAACATGCATTTTATTTTGATAAATAGCAAGTGACGGTGTTGTGGGAACTGCTAATGTGATAACAACTCCAACAAATCCTGTCTCCCAATATGCCGGACTCACACACAGTGCTACCGAAAATGAGGTAAAAGTAAATTGTGGTAGTTTTTGGAAATCTTGCGTGAAGTATGTTGTTTGTGTTTAATAGGAGTTGGTGTGGCAAATCACTGACTTCCGTCATCTTGCGGCCAACTCAGACTATGCAAAAGTAAACGACAGTAAATCACGTGCGAAACTTTGGGTCATTTACCGCACGTTAAGTTTTGAAACTTTCAGCAATACTGACATAATAAACAGAGTTACTCACCCTTTCCAGTCAGAGGTCACTGGGGCAGGAGAAGTGACATTACTGGCTTTGGCCCTTTGGCTGACTGACCTCTTTGACCTTGACCCAGCATCACTGGTTGATGTTGCTGGAGAGGTCATGGCCAAGTATTCTGTGCTGTTTCCTGCTATGCAAAACTCCATATCTCCTAAACTCTTGAGAAATGTATTCCAGTCCTGATAATTAAGAGATCTAATTTAACGCAGCAGAAAAACAGCACACTTTGTAGGACCATATCCAGAAAAAAGGTTCATTGTGACAGAGTACATCAAGAAATTTTATAAAATGCAACAAAATGACGCCTTCTGGGAACCTGTTAGTCTGGTCACTGGTGCAGTATTTTGCATGAAAACTTAACTTTTTGTTGGTAAACCATCACATTTACATGTACTTGTTAGTTTTAACACAGCTTGATTACATGTAGTTTGAGAGCCCAAGCATTTTCCAGACCTAAAACTAGATATTGCCCTATACTGCTTTCTCTGAAACGTTCAACATCAGATTTTGCAACAAATTCATGCTCCTTCATAACCTGACCTGAACCTTCACTTTCTGCTATCTGACATCTTAATTGTTTTCAAGATTAAGCTAAAGGTTAAAGTGACATCTGATTTTTCATGTTTTTCAGTTGCCAAAATAACCAACCAGAACTATCTAAAAAAAAAAAAATGCATACCTTTCTTAGTAATGTCAAAATCATAATTCAATAAGCATTTTCTAAAAAGATGATTTAAGTTTTTGCTTTGGAAACCTACATTATATTGATTTTTATAGGCTTTCCGCACCAGAATTTACTCATTTAATCACATAACACTTATATGTTCAAAATTTTTAAATTTAGCTCACCTCTGTAATATCCGGGTTCGTAAGCTCCTTGACCTTCACATAGTAAGCCAAGGTCACAAGAACAACTGCAAATCCTCCCAGACATAACATGAAGATGACCAGAGGAGGGCGGCTGTGGGCAAAGCCCTTCAAATTGTCCACCATGCCAATGGCCATTGTTCTGGAATGTGAAAGTCAGTAAGACTACATCAAAGAGTCTACCAAGCAGAATTCAACGGGGGGAACTTTTCTCCCCTAATTTAAATATGGGAGAAACTAAGTTGTGTAGCCAGCTGCCTATGTTCTTTCCTGTCTTGGCAAGGATAGTTTCTGGCAATCCAGCAACCTCATAGTTACGTATTACAGGTAACAACAAACAATGGTCAATCTGACCTATATTCCAGAGTTCCTACTAATGAGGAGAAAGTACCTCCTTTTGTCAGGTTTACATATTCTCCTTTTGTCAAAAATGCTGGGACCCTAGAAAGAAGGATCAAATTATAGGCAAATATATTAAACCTTCAAGTCATAATGTTGAATATTTCACCTGTTCCAGGCTGTACACAAACTACACCTGTTCCAGGCTGCACACAAACTACACTTGTTCCAGGCTGCACATAATCTACACCTGTTCCAGGCTGCACACAAACTACACCTGTTCCAGGCTGCACACAATCTACAACTGTTCCAGGCTGCACACAAACTACACCTGTTACAGGCTGCACAAACTGAACGTGATTGAATTCACAGAAGAGGTTATTACTAAAATGAAAGTAAAAGTAAAATTCACGACGTCAACTTATTATGATAATGTTCTCCACATCATGCTTTCTTCATGTGAAATTTATTCACTAAACTTTATTCCAAGGTTCAACACTCTCAGAGCATTCTTCATATGTTAACGCTTAAAGTGAAAGACAGCACCTGACTACTGTTTATGTCCACAGACTACTATTCAAAGTATCTTAAACAGGCATTAATTATTTTTTCAATCAGCACATCTCAATTATCTTGAGCAAGGTGACGTCACGTTTATTCTAGCTCTCTAACTTCAAAGGTGTTTTCCGTATAATAGCCTAAGCACCAGACTACAGCAGATAAAAGTTGTGGACTGCAGGAATGAAGGCCCAAGTGACAAATATAGTTTCCTCGGAAATTGGACATACTGGAAGAATATTTCTTCCACTGCTTCAACTGTTGACTTAGTAGGCGTCCTATATCATTTACAAGGAAGTCAAGAAGTAGTCTAGCTGCAGATGCGCGAACGGGGTAATCCCAGTTCAGGTCATAGGCTCCGGATTTTGTGTGGGTGATTTTGACCCTTTTTACATGTTTACAAATTTACAATAGGATTGTTGTACAACTACATTCATACTCAGTTCTGGAACGAATGGAAATAAATCTAAGTACCACTGAGGCTGATCATGGCGATCGACTATTGCTGGATGTCAAGCTTCAATTTTGTAGCAGTGGCTTCTAAGATAACAGCTGTGCTGATACAGATATTAGAGAAAGCAGAGAGACTTTCGGCTTGAAAATGGCATTGCTATAAAAGAAAACAGAATAACCATTCTTTGTATGTGAGAAAGACAAAGGAGTAAAATTTAAATTCTTCAGTTGTAATTAATTCAAAGAAAAAAAAAATATCATAAGATTTAATTAAAATCTGAATCTGTCTTCTCATTCCCACAAACCTATGGCTAACCTAATGGATTCTGCATTGACTCTGATATTTGTTATTTAGAAACTGCTGACTAAATGCTAATATAAACAAGAAAAAATGTATTTAGGAAGATGAATACAGTTTGTGCCGATACAGTATGCTACTATCTGACATAATGTGTGATAATGTCATTGAATATTGTAACTCAACTGATTCTACGCCTGTGTTGGTCCATAAATGATACAAATCTGCTCCACAACATTTTGTGAAATGGCTATTCGGCTACACTTGACTAAATCATCATAAACGATCTCAAAATGATATCTTATGCAGTAGTTCTGTGTTGTCTTATGTTATGTCACTCAATGGAGTGAATGGGTAAAGGCTACGTCACAGCTTAGGCTCTGCAATGATCTGATAACAACGTGTTTGATTGGATAAAATTCTCATGATACCTGGACTCACAACAGCCATTACTGTCATTTTGATCTACATGTTATTCATTAATCTCATTGAAATAACAAAGTACATGTATGCTACTTTTAAGACAGATTGAGTACCCTGTCTTCAACTGAAATATGTTTTAGACAGGTGCTGGAGAATGAAATGTATTCGATGACAATATGTTCTTAAATTTCTATGTTTTCTGCAAAGTTCATTTAGTGGTCACAAAATCTACCCAGGCATGTTAAAAACATGTCTGGGAGTCAGTTAGTGACATCACTCGGAGGACAAGCTAAAAAAAAAAGCAGTCGTTCAGCATCAGTTAACATCAATAATCCTCTTTTTATTGTTCACACTGCTTTTATCGTCTATCAATCAGAAACCACTTCGATGAAAATATTCTCACTTAAATGAAAGTCCAAACATCAGCAGACAGAGTGCACTTATTAACAAGACTGACATTGAGGTCATGACCACTGTCAGCCTAAATGCAGGCAGATGTGTGACAAAGTCCAGGGATTATCCCTCTTGTGTTTTGACTAGTCACATCAATCATTTAATTAAAACAAACAGATTGAGCCAGCAGCCAAAGAATGGTAGACAGTGAAAATGTCCCCTTTTTTTGTCAATTAGTGTGATTGTCATAGACTACTTTCAGTTAGGCCAACCTTAGAACAGGTTAACCAGTTAATTTGTAGTAACATTTGGTTAACATTAATTTATGCTGGGGAAGTTTTAATGCTCGTGTGAACACAACAAAGGTTTACTTACCATAAGTGTGACACATTTTGGGATGTTTGAAGTTTCAAAACGCAAGTCTTGCAACTATATGCTACTTGAAATGAGAGTCACCCTAACGAAACTATCATTCATGCTCTATGTTTGGAAGTACCGATTAAATGCTCAGCAATGGTTGGAACTTAGCGCATTACCTGTGTGAAAGCCTCCTTGGAAAATGCCAAAGGAGTAGCCAACTCTCCCTGAGTAGGGCCAAATGATTCACCAAGATATTCACACGTGCTTGGTGAGGTGAATAAGTCAAGTTTTAGTTCAGTGCACATTTCCAAGGTGACTCATGTCACTAACCTAACAAGTACTGGATGTAGAAATGGACTGATTCGCTGGATCTGATTTTTGCACATCTTGTAATGTTGTGCAATCTTATTTCTTAGTCCTCATGTTCATTAAAACAAAAATGTATCTCTGCTTACATGTGTGCTGTACTCTCCTAAGACTTACTTTTGTAAACTGTTACAGAGTATTTGAACCCGAAAATTTCCTGAACAGAAAATCATGTGAAAGAATTCACGACTCACAAAAATAGGGTAAAACATGCTAAGGACTACCCGCCAGAGTTAATATAATCTCAAACAGACATGCTGCTGCTGAACGCTTCAGGTGCACATTAATAAGTCATATTTTTTGTACCAGTATATGCCTATGTGGCTGTTTTACCTCACTCTACAACAAAACACAGACATTGTTAAACTTCTGAGTCAAGTCCCCTTTGTTTTTTTTTTGGTAATAATGCACTGACTTGCTGCTATGGTTCATGTTTTTTGGATAATAGCTTCAATTTTTAATTTATCAGAAAACTTTGGTCCTGACAGCCAATAATCAAGACTAATAACTTCATATATGAGGTAAATGAATACTGCATGTCACAAATCGAAACAAGGCAGTTCTTTATTTGATTTATTTGATTGGTGTTTTACGCCGTACTCAAGAATATTTCACTTATACGACGGCGGCCAGCATTATGGTGGGTGGAAACCGGGCACAGCCCGGGGGAAACCTATGACCATCCGCGGGTTGCTGTCAGACCTTCCCACGTACGGCCGGAGAGGAAGCCAGCATGAGCTGGACTTGAACTCACAGCGACCGCATTGGTGACAGACTCCTGGGTCATTATGTTGCACTAGCACGCTAACCAATGGCAGATTTTGAGCCTATTGAGCCTTATTAAGCCTATGTCTGTATATTTATGGTCAATGTCACGCAATCTGAAAATAAAACTTTCGCTCCATAGTCATCGGCCGCTTTAGCCAAGGATCTCGGCTGTGACCTTTTAATATGGGGTTAGGCGTAGATCACAGCCATGAAGTCTTCCAAGTTAAAATATTGGTATTTAAGAACAACCTAGCTGCAAAAGGAACCAATACATGTATTAACCAGGCATAACTCAAATAAATTATGTTAACCAAGACATTCTCCATTTTTCTGCCAATTTTTTCCACATTCTGTAGCCTTTACGATCAGTAAATTCAAGATAATTCACAGTGGTGACTTTTCGCTCATGTGCCATGTCGACATCGTGACCTAATAAATCAGGTCGTTGATCCTTGGTGGTTGACCTTTCATGATGTCACCATGTTTCGATCAGCTGACTGACTGTTTTGACAGACAGAAAGTTATGTTACTGCGTAGGTGCGAATTTGCAACTGACTAAAGGCTATGAAGCAGAATAACGGACCCCACACTTTAAGACTGCGCATGCTGACCCAGATTTTAAAAACATGGTAGTGCCGGTGACCTGCTAAATATGAGCCTATTTCCGACTTCAGCTAAGATTTACACGAGAATGGTGATGTAAAGGCAAGCGGCAATTTAGACTGAGACCTCGGTCTAAGGCTGGCTTATATATACTGATATGCGGGGACTACTAGCCACCCTTGATCTACGCCTAACCCGATCTCAAAAGATCACAGCCGAGATCCTTGGCTAGTAGCAAGTGAGGCAAAATGAACGTAAATATTTTAGCTCTCAGAGTTGCCATACTTCATGGGTATTAAGGACGAATCAAACGCATGAATATCGGAATACAATGAGGGGGTAGCTCTTTTTAAGCATTATACCGGAATCGGGTCCACTTAGCTCTCGAGCTCAGGGTGGCAAGCTGTACCCGCGTATAAGCCACCCTCAGTGCGACGTTTCGGGCTACGGCCGCTTCCGCCACTCCTCAAAATTCTGAAATACATGTTCACTTTCATAGCCATATTAAAAATGTATGTCAGCTCAGCTGTGATTGCTTCCAGCCAACGCGAACGCTTACATTGTAAGTATCACCAGGTTCATCAAATGGCGTGCAGAGAACATGGTCTTCTACAAACTAAAACTATAGCACTGTCAGTGTCAACATGGTTGACATTTTGAAATTTGTTTTGTACACCAAGACGTTTAAATCAAATCGTCATACTTACACACGATAATTAAGTCTTGGGGTGAGTACGTCTATAGGTTAAATGATAGCCCGCCAAAACAAGTGAACAGCCCTTGTCAGAAAACAAGACTAGTTTTTTTCACGTTTACCATGCGACTGTTTTCCTCCACACTCGCCATCTTGGAATAAAATTCCACGTAAAGTCTCGTAAAGGACGTGAAGATTCTCTGAATGACGCGCGCATTACGCCACGCCCATCCTTCGACCTTTTGCGCGGTGACAAGTGACAATCGCGTTGTTTTCGTTTATTTACATATGAACGGTGTCAGTTCTGGTGATTTCTATGTCATTTCGTCAAGATAGCAACATAGATTGGGTTGATACGAGAGGAAACAGTGAGATAAAAGTGGCACAAACAACAGTGTGGAGGAGGGGGAAAACTTGGAGGCAAAACAAAGCATGTGATTTTTCAGCGTGGCGTGCATGTGACGTCAGAATACTTCAATTTCATTGGTTGGTAGGTGACAGGTGTCAGTCATTTACCACGTGTTCGTGTAGCTTTCGCTAAGCGCCTGTGTGTTTTGATCGGGGCGCCCGCCATCTTATGTCGGGTGTGTACATCTGATTAGTTTCCTGCCAAATTACTGCAGTATTTGAACAATTTCTCTAAGGCAGCTATCAAAAGCTTAAACTGTCATCTGTGGTGATACCTGTAGCAATCAGTTGTCGCGATGAGTTTAGAAACGTTACTAGAAGCGGCGCACTATTTAGAGCAACGTGGAGACGGGAAGCCAAAAACACGTGGTAAGTGTAGCACATGGTAGGCGCATTTTATTTGTATCATGTCCACATATTATCGGGCTTTTCATAGGAACGATTTCTGGTAGCTGTATTTCTGAGGTCTTTCTTGACCTACCTTTTGCAGAATTTTGTGTATTAGCCCATTACTCGTGTGTCCTAATTTTGCTTTCTGCTCCGTTATGATCGTTTTCTTGTCACAAAATATATTTAAATATTCATGAGGGTCTAGCGGCGTGATGGCGTGAAAGTGTTGCGTCCTTCAACCAGTTTTAATTCCTATTGTAGACGAGGCAGGGAGAAGTTTTCACCCATATGCAAAAACACCTCCGCCAGGGTACAGTTCCGATGGATCGAACGATAACATGGGATTTTCGAAGTTCTACTCAGATTTAAAGGACAATGTGGAAAAGAGGCGTTCTGGCGGGTGAGTGCGCGTGCTCGAGCTCCATATGTCAGTCTATTTTTAGATAACCAAGTTGAGTCTAATGTCGATTTCCGTCATCAGCCGAAGCACGTGGACCTTATATCATAAACACTCAGTGTCGAAGCCTAAACATGTACTTTGTATTGTCTTGAAAAATGTACATCTGTGTGACAGTATTTGAGAAGGAGAAAAACTACACCATAACCTACTTTGTAAAACCACATGTAAGAATTTTTTGTGTTTTATGTACCGGTACGACTACCGTAGATGTTTATCCTGTAGGTAGTTCCAATATAGGTCAGCCATCAGTCCTAGTTTTGAAACCTGTGATGACAGTTACTTTTTCGATCCGGTAGCAATTGAATATCATCTGGAGCTGTTTAAATCATACTATGTTTTATGAAGATGTGTAGTGGACTTCCATCATTAAGTTTGGACATAGTAGCATAACTAATTTCATAGTTTTGTTGACTTAGAAATCTAAATGTGGACTTGTTTTAGCACTAATACTGTTATATTAGAATATTTCATGCATGTCAAGAACAGAAACACACTGGGCAAACGTAGTCACGTAAACGGAAGTACATTTTACTCCTACTTGTAATTTTTTAAATTATTTTTTTTATTCAGTGCAGGGACACGGGAAGTTCATAATAAGTTGGAGAAAAACAGGTAGGAAAAGTTTAGATTATCAAGGATTTCAGTAAGAGTTTTAAGTTCGGTGAAGGGAAGCATGCTATTTTTTTTAGCAATTGAACACTTTAGGCAGATTTATAATATACAGATTTTGAAATAAACAATGCAACATCTTTACTCTTAAGTTCTCATCAGCATTTAATTTTGTGTAGGGAAAGATCTGATTTTAGTCCTTAAACATGTCTATTTTCCAAATTGAAATCAAGTGTATGTCCGGTAAAATGTTGTTCAAAGGTTAGAATACTTCATAGCTGTTCAGTTATACTTTTGCTCATCCAGCCTTTTGATACATATCTTGCCAGCACTAGCAGTTTACGTTTTGAAGACTCATGCAGCATTTTTTTTGGACAGCAATGACAATGTAAGGGGAATAGTTGCTACTTGTACTTGCTACCTACCTGGCATGTACACAGCCTACAGCTGTCAGTGGGAATACATATACAAAAAGACCAGAAGTGTATTCCAATCTTGCATGTATCGACAACATACAAACATTAGTGGAATTTAACCATTTTTGGTCTTTTGAGAAATTATCATTTGTGTTTTTTTTTTTGTTTTTTTTTTCTCCCAGACGTGCTCACTTAAAGGAATGTTTTGATACCCTGAAATACCAGGTCCCTTCAATCCAGGACAAGAAAACTTCAAATCTGACCATCTTAAGGGGAGCTTTACGTTATATTCAGGTAAGGATGTCAAGTATTATTTCAGTTTAGTTAATAAATCAAAGGTCAGGGGTCTTCCACGTGTGTATAAAACGTTTAAGGCTCCATGTTGTGTAAATCAGATCAGGGATATATTCTCGTTGATTTTAGACCCCGATATTCAGCGGCAAAATTCGGTCAAAAAGTGAAAATTGCTGTGGAAAAAAAACAACTCATTTCTGTGGTTTTCTGGTACAAATACTAAAATTTTTGGCCCAAAACTGAATTGCAATCGAAAATATATGCATGGTGATGAGCGGTCGATAAAGCCAGCAGCTTTATCCGTGACAAGCTGTTTTCATGCGTGTACGTAAGGACTAAATAAATTAAGATCAATTTTTAAATATATTCAAACTATGGGGCTTAATACAAAGTGGGACTCCTTTGTATTTAGTTTCATCAATCTTCGGTAGGCCAGGAAAGTGAAAGACGTAGATAAAACACATGCTGGGGTCCAATGAATGTTGCTTTGATACACGTCATCACATTGGCTGTGTGTCTCCCCGGTGGACCAGTGAGTCTGCTTCTTACAAATTATGAACTGTATCCAACAAGGCAATGGCAGTTTGACAACCACGAAATCTTGGCGATTTCTGACCAGCTACATAGTACAGTTAAAACCGAAAACAATCCAATACCAATCGTGTTGCTTGACTGTGCGAATGACTGCCTCCGATAATGGTGAATTTATATCTTTTACTTCTGAACTGAAATGCTCAAAATGTGACACTCGTTAGCTAGTCAAAGGCCGAAAACAAGTGACACCTCTAAAGGTAGGTGTGAATGTCATCTTCTTACAAAGTGATAAGCCATCCCCCGTTGTTTTAATCTCTTGTTCAGATTACCAGGATTAGCAACACCGCAGGAAACAAAAGAGGATTATAGCCACTGTTGATAATACCTGTTTGACGTGCTTGAGTAATTTCGGCCATAGTAAAACTCTGAAAATTAAACAGTTTTAAGATTTTATTCAGTATTTTTTTTGATCCCGCAAACCTATCTTTGCATTAAATCCGTGAAAATAAATTCTAACAAATACTAAATACTTTACAGTTTATACCTCTGATTAGAATAAGCCTTTCTTTTGTGTTTGTATTCCTATATGCCATAAAAGTGTGTATTTTTATGTACTATTTGTTTGTTCCTTTCTTTCTTCTAATATTTATAACAACGAACATCTGAACATTGCATAGATTATTACTTATTATTTCATTAAATACCTCTGAGCAGGATAAGCCTTATATCTGTATTTTGTACAGGTTTACATTTAATTTATTGTTTAATTCCTTTCTTTTCTTTAATATAGCAGCGAACAGCTAAACATACATCACCTTGGTTCATTACTGTTATATTATACCATGTATATCTCCAATCAGGATAATACACTTGTAAAAGTATATTCATGTACCAACAACAAAATCATGATCAGAAATGAACGTCAGACGAAATTAAACTTTTTCTCCCTCATGTATACATATATACACCAGTATATCAGATATACTTTCACATTCCCAAAATTACCGATCGCTAAAGCGGAAATGAACTCAATACCTGGTTATAGTCTGTGTTTAAGATACAAATCACTCAATCTGGACCAGAAAAAAATTCCAGTTGTAAAAATTTGGACTTCTATGAACACCTGTAAAGGTCGTGGCATTTTATATTTTATGTGTCTATGAAAGGTCAAGGCAGTTTCATATCTTAATGAAACGACAATGCTCTTTTTTGTGGACATGAAAGATCAAGGCTATTTTATGTATGGTACTTTCCAAGTGTCAAGTGTCTTTGTGAACCAGCTTCAAGGTCAAGGGTTTTATTGTTTTCTGTGCATATGAAAGGTCAAGGCTATTTGATGTATGGTACTTACCAAGGGTCAAGGGTCATGTTTTGAGGTTTGTTGCATGGGCATGTGACCTTTTGCATCACTACTGATTGTTTCAGAATTCAGAGGTATTCCGGACACCGATAAAGGCTTCCTTTTAGATATGTGAAATAATTCGATTAAAACATGTCAAAAACAAGAGCTCTGTGGAGTAAAAGGTGAAAAGGTCATTCATATTAGCGGCGGTCGAAAGGCTTAATACTTGTACTGAACTATTAAGTGAGACTTTCTTTTCATACGGCATCAGCAGGGTTGAGGACATAGAAGGACATAAGGACATAGTTGTTTACTCAAACTCAAACTTATGTTATTTGCTGACAAAAAAAAAAATTATCTGTCTATTTTAAGTAACATGAGTTGAGTGGCAAACAGTAAATAGTTTGACTATTTACACTATATAGAAACAAAAAAAATGTAAATCAAAAAAACGGCTTCGTTTAAAGTGCCAATGCCTCGACCAAGTACACCTGAAAGATCCACATAGATCTGTCTGAAAAACTAAATTCGACTTGCTGTAAATAGCTTCCCAACCCCCAAGAAGTTTTTTTTTTCTTTTGTTTTTCAACACAAATAAGCTAATATTTTGCCGTAATGTTACGAAAAAGTAGTTGAAATAAAAATAGTTCGTCTCTTCTGTTACTTTAAAATGGCAAAATGTTTTTTCTGTGACATAAATATAAAAGCGATGGAGAAGTCTGCTGAGGGACTTCATAATTAACATAACAGTGAGTCGTCAGTTTCACCTGAACTTCATCTGAGCAACTTACTGTACGACTTAAAATCATGTGATTTGTCAGTTCATGTGTCACTGTCATCTCCAGGTACTTTGGCCAGAGCCTATACACCTAAATCTTCACACCACGGTGATTGTAGGTCTTCTTTTTCTTTAGCATTTTAGGAAGTTGAAATCTGTCCAGTTTTGTTTGAAAGTGCACCGGGTGAAGTAGGGTGAAGCTGTATTTTACCTTAAGTTGAGCATTTTTTTATTGACACATTTTGCTTCATTCTGATTAATTTATACATCATATAGTGCCTCTTAAGAGTTTTTTGTGCAGCTGGGTTAATTTCTTATCAGAGAAACTTAAGCATTGGTGTCAAAGGTTTCAGTTTGAGATGCATATGTGCTTTAGAAAGTTCATTTTTTTGCATACCAAAGTTTGGATGAAATAATGTATATATCAGACATCTTGGGTGCTGTTGTAAACTATTCTCAGGGCCATCATGTGTGAAAGGTGTTAAATGTTTTTCTTTCGTGAAATATTCTTGTGCAAGTCATTACCTTGATCGTCTTCATCAAATCTTTAGATTGAAATTTTTTTTTTTTGTTAAATTTTTACACATTGTTCGCATTTTTCTATTCTATTTATTGATACCCTGTTTTACTAGTATTAAATAACATATCTGCATACATGTAACTTCATTATGTTTCTAGATAAATAAATGTTGTTCTGTTCTGTAAGTCATTGAAAAACTTTAAAAGAAGAGGAAAAATAAAGAAATTACAGTCAGCCATAAATTAACATTATCCCTAGAGTAGAAAAAAAATACATTCACATGAATATCTGTTCAACATGGTATGTTCTCTATCAGTAATTTGAGCTGGTTTGGATGATTTTGGAGCCATTTTACTGAGCATAATGTAGACCTAATCTGGTAGATTTATCAAATCATTCAAATTTCTGTCGAAATTAAACAGTAATATCCACATGCTTGTGCCGGTAGTTCTCAACATAGCATTTGGCAATCAAGGGTGTCACTGTCTACATTCCTCAACAGCCAACAGCTATCCCAGAATGCCCTCCCTGAATGAAACTCCTCCCACGTCCTTTTTTGTCCAAGCTAGACTGTAAATCAACAAAGTGGGTGGTCCTAATGGCTCTGGCTAAACAGGAAAGCCTTAATGGCTGCTACAGCCTGTCTGATGTTCATGGCCTAATTTGAAGACCCCTGGATTGCTGAGTGGCTGGCAGCTGGAGCAATCTGATTGGATGATATTTATAAACACTGCCATGTGGCTGGGCCGGCTTTGTGTGACCTGGCATTGCCCTGTGTGTTATGAAAAAGCCAGGCAACAAAGACACAGACACAAATTTTCAACAAACTTAACATGTTTAGGGGAATTGCTTTGGCATTATTCCCTGTATTTCATTAACAATTTGTAAAGCCATCTGTTAAGCCTGAGGTAGCCTTTAGATATGCAAGTAGAGTTCATAACATTGCTCCAATGTAATTATGTAACACAGTGCTTATGTACATGCAGAGCCATGTTTTATATTGGGCTCTTCTAGACT
This sequence comes from Liolophura sinensis, assembly GCF_032854445.1. NCBI lineage: Eukaryota > Metazoa > Mollusca > Polyplacophora > Chitonida > Chitonidae > Liolophura > Liolophura sinensis. The sequence goes on from NC_088304.1 coordinate 16,529,805, forward strand.
CCCCACCCCCTTGCCCGTATCTAAGAACAGGCTGTATCTATTGAGATTGTCTAATTTGATACCCTAAATGACCACAAATTTTGTCCGTGACTAGCTAGCCCATTTTTCCCGATTTTGAGAGTTTTATTGAGTTTGGATAGGTGTTTTGAGGTTTGTTTGTAACATGGGATGATGTTGTACTGGAAAATAGTCATTTTCAGCACCTAAAATAATATTTTTGGACATTTTGACATTTGCCTAAATGCATTTACATGCATACATGTGCATACTTGCACCGATAGCTCAGTTGGTAGAGCGTCCGCTTCAGGGGCAGCAGATTCAGGGGCAGCCCTGGGCCGGTTGTTACTTCCTCACTTGGCGTTCAGCATTAAGGGGATAGTGCATCAACTGGTTGACCTGTATCAGTATAATGGCTCGGGCAGGGTGGCTTTTTTGCCTTCAGTAAGTCGTCTCAGTGAAGCAGCACTAGATAAAAGAGCGGTTGAAATTTGTTCTGCAACAAGGAGTCATATAACATGCACTGTAAGGATTCCTTTGTCGTCATATGATTCACGATCTAGTAAAAGTTGTTGAGCTTGATTCGGGTAGTTTAGTATAATGTAGGCCTACATATATGGTTTTTTTTTTTTAATCTTTTTTCAAACTCTTCTGATTGAGTTTTGTTTGAATAGTTGGTGTGATTCTATGACACTTCTATCAAGTGAGCGAGCCTCGCTTTCTCATCACCTTCTTTGTTCAAATAATAGTTAGACAATATGTTAACAAGAAATTAGTTTAACACCATGCATGTATTCCATATTTATATAGTAGATATTGGGGGAAATACGGGGAGTCTGGTTACCATGGCAATTTCAGATAGAATTAACGCATGGTCACCTATGTGTTGATGTTTCCCCAAAAATTGAACCTGCACATGCAAGAAATAGATGAGTTTCAGGTTTGAACTCTAGCTAAAGGTAGAAACAGCCCTTCTATACCTTGTGATAGAAGGGCTGTTCTGTATCAAAAATGTTGGGCAGGTATTTTTTATCATAATTTCTATTACCAGATAATGTGGATATCTGAGAATGTGGATATCTGAGAACAATAGGCAATTATGGAGAAACTTGAAAAGTGAAAGAAATTTCTAAAGGAAAGATGAAAAATGAAAGAAATGTTTACAGTAAAGATGTGCGAGTTGTATTCCAGAACATATGGGGACAAGTGGTCAATAAATTAATGTCAACAAGACAACCTCACACTGTTGACAATATAAAAAGTCCACAGCGTAGAGAGTAAAACTAGAGCAGCAATGACAGTGTGCTAGTTGGCAAATGGTCTCACCTAAAATGATGAAGTATAACCGTGAACTTAAAACTGTCATTCTGGTGAAGGCTGGATGCAAAGTCCTACCTATCTATGTAGACATAGTAAAGATGAGGAAATTAGGAAATTGGCAATTTGGTGAGCATAAGGAAAATGGAAGTCAACAAATGTGAGGCACAAGACATTGTGATGTCTGTATGTACTCCTCCAAAAGTAAAACTTATACAGCACATGGAAAACAAATGGAGCTGTAGCATTCAACATGGATACTCTCTGTCAGAAGGGCAATAAAAATTGCCATGCCAGAATATGGTCTGGTTAGTGGCGGGCGTGACAAAAAGATTTGAGAGACAGGGCCATCCTGACTTGTCACATGACATTGGTCCGAAATTATTTGCTGGTTTTGTGATGAGATAATATGAAGAAATTAACTAGTGCAGTGAACTTTTTGAGGATGCCATAAACATGCAAGACTTCAGTTATGGACGTTAAATTAAATTTGTGTAAATTAATCATTGCATCATCCTGACACATGCAAACTACAGTCCGTGCTGTAATTGGGCGGGTAGGGGGTGGGATATATCATCCGGTATAGCTGATCAAAGTTTTAAGAGACATATTTTTGTACCAGGTACTTTCAATCTTCTGTAGGTATTGAGGAGAAAAGAGAAGGATTTTGAACAGGAAATGCAGAAATGGGCATTAGAGAAGATTGCTCTTCAGCAGAGAATTCAGGGGCTGAAAAGCGACCTCAACAAAATGAACATCGAGTTTGACCTTGACCTTTGGGTGTCCAACCAGGATCAAGAAACTGCCTCCACATCAACTGCCTCAGGTAAACAGCACCATTGTGATTGGTTGACATAGACCACTAATGAAAGTGCGTGTCTTGAAGCCCTTGTCACAAAGTGCACTCAATGTTGTGTGCTTGTAACTACAATGTAAATCAGTAAAACAGTTGACCTTGCTATGGTAGTGTGTAGTGCTGCATTTTCATTGTGAAACAGGCCCCAGATACCCAGGTTCATGTCTCAGTTGGAGTCATGAATTGAAAATAGACCTCCACTGAATTACCTCCCTAATCACATGACAGTAGCTAAGGCATAAAGCGAGACGTAAAACGACTAAAAATGGAACCATACCCATTGAAGTAGACTTATAGGCCTACAGTATTTAAGGGAGGTAATTCAGTGTGGCTCTGTTGGAAATCTTAGTACTTTTGGGCTTGGCACCTAGCATAAGGACACCAAGTACAGAGCTGTATCAGTATCCTGTGATAGGGTGGGTCGCCATATCTCCTGTCTCGGGGAAGAGGCAGTACTTACGAATATGTCAGATTTAAGAACAACCTGCCGCAAGGAGATACTGAACAGAATCATACTGAAAGCAATGTTTAACCCAAATTAATTCACGTATTGTTAAATCATGGTGCGATAATTCACCTGTATTACTTTTTGTCCTCAGAAAATGGCAGCGTACAGCTGAGCGATGAGGAGGTGTCCAAATCTGTGTTACAAACTAGGGGTGAGTGAAAGAAAAGTAATTATTTACAAAAGCAACTTGTTGAAGTCGCTAATTTGACTCGCCAACAACTCAGGCTATGACTGTATTTTGTTAGTTGCGGTTTTACATTATGGATGAGTTAGCGTGCTAGCGCAGTGTAATGAACCAGGAGTCTCTCACCAATGTGGTTGCTGTGAGTTCGAGTCCAGCTCATGCTGGCTTCCTCTCCGGTCGTACTTGGGAAGGTCCGCCAGCAACCTACAGATGGTCATGGGTTTAGCCCGGTTTCCACCCACCATAATGCTGACCACCGTCGTATAAGTGAAATATTCTTGAGTACGGCATAAAACACCAATCAAATAAATAAATAAATAAATACACATTATGGATGACTTGATACTTAGAATAAACAGCTAATAAAAAATATTCCTGATGTTTTTTCTCAGAATCTAAATTGAAAGTGGAAACTTCCATGCCAGGTGAATCCTTGACAGTGACAACTTCGTCATCAGCCAGTCATCCCAAACAGCTCAACGCGGCCATCATGACACCAGTCGTCCCCACGACTTACCGAACACCCGTCACACAGATCCTTCACCAGACCATTACTCAGAGAGCCGCCATGCAACAACTACAGATGTTGCAACGACAACAGAAGGAAACTGCAGATAAAGGTATGGGGGAATACTTCATTTTGAAATGGTTCATAGATCTATTGGGTATAGGCAGATCCTAGTTCAGCAGTGTTTCACCAGCCCTCTACAAGGGGAAGCAAATCTTCCAACTGACATGACAGCAGTGCTGATTACCTAGCTGAACAATACTAAAGGTATCAGTAATTTTAATTACATACTAACACAAGTCATCATGAATTGCCATGGCTGGTATCAATATTCTAATAGGTGGAAAGTTCTAAGATTTGCTTCCCTGTTCTCCACGCAACTTCAAAAGTTTATGAAAACACATCTCCTTTGATGATCCGCATATTTACACAATCACGCACAAGTGTTCGTCGGGAAAGGACATGGAGAACACAATGGAGCAGCCACTCGTTATCTTTTCTTTCAAAACCAGTGTGTTAGATTGGTCGGTGTGGGATAAGATTGTCTAAAGCCAAAAAGCAGAGATTTAAGTACAGTTCGGTCGGAAAAAAGGGTCAGGTCATCGCATATCACCACAAGTAATGGTTAATTTAATTGAACTAAGGTTGAATCCAGACTTCTTTTATTATGATTAGGTACCGTAAGAGAATTGCTATTTTGTCCTGATCAATTCTTTGTCTATTGCAGTGTCGACCGTCCAGTCCAGTAATACCCGCACTCCTGCCCAGATTGTGCCCTCGGTAGCACAAGTGCGACCTCAGAGCGGATTGTCACAAGCTGTCACTCTGCAGACAAAACCCCCTCTTAATTCCCACATGGCCACAGTGAGCAAACTGGCATCTGCCATTGCCATGCCAATATCTACAACTCCAAAATCGGCAGGGCCAGCACTGATGCCAATTGTAAGCAAACCGCCATCAAGTGTGGTTGCCATAGCATCATCTGCCACAACCACTGCTGCGGCAAGTTCTGTAAGTCAACACAGTGCAAAGCAGGCAGCTAGCCTAGCCACTCCGGCTGTGACGCCCACAGTGACATCGCCAGCCATGCAGGTGGGCATTGTGGGTAATGCAGCAATAAATCAGACTTTGACAGCATCGCTGATGAACCATGGGCTTACGAACCACAATACTATCACTGCAGTCCCGACAAATATCAAGCAACTGCTTGGAACTGGTGCCCACCTGGTATCTGCAGGGACGCAACTGTCTGCGATCAACCCGCTGAGAACATCAACACTTGGACAGATGTTGTCATCGGTTTCGAATGTGGGTGGTGTCAGTATAGCAGGAGCCAATCAGCTGTCTGCAGTCCATCCGGTCGTTTCGTTGGCACACATCACGCCTGGATCGGCCCACATTATGTCGCCCATGTCAGTGGTTTCCCCGAATGTGCATGTTAGCAACCTGTCCCAGCAACAAATAAACAACATGATACAACAACAACAACCACTGCTGAAGTCCCTTAACCAATTGCCACTGATTCAGCCTCAGTTCCTTCAGGCCGGTCAAGTGGTCAGTCAGCAGATGGTCAAACCTGTTGTGTTGGTACCCAGCGGAGTGGCCACGTCGTCTGGGCAACCAGCACAGGTCACCATGTCTGTCACCCGCTCGACTTCGTGAAATTCACGGAGTTAGCATAGAAGAAAGACAAATTTTCAAGTCATCTGTGATATATGTTAGAGATTATACACAAAAGTGGATAACATTTTATCCATATACATGCATGTATATTTAAAAATACAAAAGGAAAAAAATGTAACATGTATTTTGTCCTATAGACGAGATAACTTGATAGAGTTTAACTGTGTAGTTAAAGGTTAGTAGACAAGAATTTACTAGAACTGGACAACCCATTTTAATGTTACACCGCCTGCAATGGTCAAAGACTTCTTGCTAATTTCAACAAAAAATTTTTATTCCCAGATAGATATGCATTAGAAAGTTTATTAGTGACTTCTACAAAACATTTTCAGGTTAAAAAATTGGAGAAAATTGACACAAAAAGGTTTTAGGTATGTTGTGTGATGGTTTAGGTATGTTGTCCTCATAGCAGTTAATGTTGAGATGGTATGATGAATCCAGCACCGTATCGGAATGTATTGTTTCATTTCTTCATAAACTGTGCATTAGTGGTAAAAAGCTGCTTAAATAATCCTGAATTAACTGATGAGCATTCTAACATGTACCAGTAAACAGTTTTACAGGCACTAGTTACATCTGACATCTGAACTTGAAGGAGAACAATTATAAGTTCAGATGAGGAGGAGTGAAATTTATAAATATACATGGTTAGTCAATTTTTCTTTAAGGAGAAAAAGACATTTGTATGGTGGGTAGTTATGACAACATTTTCGTATATATCACTTTTGCATAATAATGTTCCAAGTGAGGATGTCATGCATTCCTAATAAATGTATTTGATTGTAAAAAAAAACTGAATTATGCTATAATTTCGTGACATAATGAAATAAAAATGATGAAAATTTTAGATCAACATATTTGTCAGGAGAAAAGCACAAATTTCAGCACAAAGAAAGTTTTACTGTCTTTGTGTTCAAATGTGTAACATCTACATTTACAATATATTTTTTGGAAAACTGTGTATACCAAGAGGTGGTCCCAAACAACACACCATACAAAAATCAAAATTCCTCTTCCCCCTAATTCCCCCTTAACGAAAAATTGTAAAAAATACTGAAGACTACATGTACAAAAACATTTGAGACATCATTTTTATGTTTTCTCCACCTTTAAGTGTACTGCGTCTTAGAAACAGGGGCCAAGTCCATGAAGCCAGTGTGTTGACTTTAAACAAAATTGCAGACATTTGAAACCCATTTTGGCACCAAGGATTTGAAAAGATAGACATTTGAGGTATTATGTACAGAAAAATCCTTCACAAAGTTTCCTAGTTTGTAGTCTAAGCACATGCATTCTAATGAAATTTTTAATTTTGACTCGAGACATTTTGTGTAACGTTGCCCTGGAATTGTAAGAAGGGTTACAAGAATGGGCATGTTAGTGTCTGTCCACTTATGGTGTGAATGTATTACATCGAACTTAGAAATATCTCAACATTTCTAGAATAGATTATTTTCTGAGTACCAGGGTCCAATTCCACACAGTTATTTATGAGGAAAGTTTTAGGTCAAGGCTGTTGAAATGTTAGAAGTCTTTCTAACTGTTCAGTTTGTTTACAAAAGATAAAGCATTAAAAAGTAAGCATTTCAATAATGTATCAACTTTTGACCATGTAAGCCAGCAAAGACTGCATGATAAATATGAATGTCAGGTCTGAAAAAGTTTGAATATTTGGTGAAGACAATGTTTCACTTCCAAGGTTTTGTTCTTAATATGTGTATAAAGACTGGCGAGTCTGAAATGTCCATTTGGGTGGATTTAATCTTGCCCTCATACAAATATCACTGCGTAAGAATTAGAGCCTTTTTTCACTCCTTTCAGGCACTGATATCTCACCCTTACCAGTAAATAAAAATCTGATCTTGTGAGCAAACAGTTTCAACATTGTGTGCATCTACACGGAGCTGTAAGATTTACATGTGTAGGAGTTCATCAAGGGGACATAACTTTAGCAATACAGTTGTGTCTGAACTTGTATGTATAAACACTACAGTCCATGGCAATATTTTGGTTTGGTGTTTCACACCGTAAAATTCCACCTTCAGTGTAAAGTCAAAGCAACTAGAGAAAACACAGGGTTAGCATAAAGCTTGGTGAAACTATCTGCATGATGAAGGTTTTCTTGAAGTACATGCATTCCTATGCAAACAGCAATGAGCCTATTGCATACACACCAATCAGCCTATTGCATACACACCAACCGGACTATTGCATACAGCAATCAGCCTGTTGCATACACAGCAATGACTCGTATTTGTGTACTTTTCTTTCTATGGGGGAATTGGCCGTTTTTCTTTTCTTTTTTGTTTTCACAAGCACCACGCTTGCTTTCGTTGCCGGTGATTATATGTAATAGATTTAATTATTTTATCTTTTTTTGCAGTGATTTGTGTAGTAACAAATTCAAAACGCGCTCCTCTCTTGCAAATGAACAGTGCTATGCAGAATCAAATTAATGTTATCTATATGAAACGATAAATTTCTGAGAAACAATGACAAAAACTTTTAACAGCAATGTGATAAGCTTATGTGCAGAATAAAACTGTGCATTGTACATGCTCAAATTTATCTCCCTTCTTGATACAATCTTTATTTGAACAAAGGATATGGACTATTCTTCCTTGCGTTGTTGATGTGACTGTTGTAATTAGATATTAAAGCTAGTTTTGTGCTTAATTTTCATTCAAAATTGGAATTTGGTTTGTTAGAACCGTGTCCCCACTCACACAATTCATTGTGCCAGTTTTCCTCACACTTGCTCTCACATGCATGTGTATCTCACGAAAGTATACTATTGTTTTGTAAATTGCACAGTTTGTAAATTCTGCTTTCAGAATTTTAATGCATGTCCATGTGTGGAGTATCACACATGTTCCTTTTCAACAATACCAAGCATCTCTTTTCTTGGTTCGCTGGATTAAATTCTTACCAAATAACAGTGGAACCAAGATAGTGATTTTGAGAGGTGAAAAACACCATCATTCCATAGTGCTTCAACAAAATAATTGTCTTACAAGAGTCTCTTGTTTTATAGGAGCAAATACAACATTTCTTATGGTGCTTCAGGATAAAATGTTTATTTGCAAGAACATATGAATAAAACTTGTATTATAGGACATGAAAATAATGAGAAATAAACTATTCAGAGTTCGTACAATTTTATGGTGTGATTTAATTATAGATTTTGTCCACCATCCCTAATCCAAAAATCATTCCATCACTGCATGGCATTACTGATCAAGGGCAGTCTACATCTTCAGGCTTTATTCATTTATTTATTTATTTGGTGTTTTAAGCCGTACTCAATATTTCACATATTGACAGCGGCCAGCATTATGGTGGGAGGAAACCGAACAGAGCCCGGGGGCAACCCACAACCATCTGCAGGTTGGTGCCAGACATTCCCATTTATAGCCAGAGAGGAATCCAGGGATGCTCCTCGGCTGTTGCGCCGTGCTGGCCTCCTAACCCCCTCTACCACAGAGGCCTCATATTTCGTATAAAAGTTGACTATTTAAGTGCACTTTCAAAGTACTGGTATGTATTACCAGCCCTGATGGCTCAGTTGGTAGAGCTTCCGCTTTAGGGGCAGTAGATCCAGGGTCAATCCTGGGTCAGGTCACACCTAAGACAGTGAAAGAGGAAGTTTCCTTGCTTGGCGTTCAGCATTAGGGGATAGTATAATGGCTTGGATGGGCTGACTTACTTGCCTTCAGAAAGTTGTCTCAGTGAGGCAGCACTAGATAAAAGAGCAGTGGAAATCTGTCCTGCAACAAGGAGGCACATAACATGCATTCTAAGGATTCCTTCGTCATCATACGACTGAAGAAATGTTAAGTACGACGTTAACCCCAAACAATCAATCAATGGAAAGTATGTATTTATTTCTTTGATTGGAGTTCTACACTGTACTCAAGAACATTTCACTTAAATGACAACGGCCAGTGTAAGTACGACAACCACATGCAGGCATTGGTGAGAGGCTCCTGGGTCATGCGCATATCATCAGGCCATAGAGGACGCCACTTTTATAAGTACATGAAGGCCTTAAACTAATACCTTCATACAAGAAATTAATCAAACTTCACAACAAAAAAAAATCGTAAGTGACCCTGTAAATTAGAAAAATTAATCAGAATCAAGCAATATGAGTGAGTGGCTGCTTGGGGTTTAACGTCGTACTCAACAATTTTTCAGTCGTATGACAAGGAAGGAATCTTTAGGGTGTATGATATGTGTCTCCTTGTTGCAGGACGGATTTCCACCGCTCTTTCATTTAGTGCTGCTTCACTGAGGCCCCTTAGGTGTGACTCGACTCAGGATTGATCTGGATCTTCCACTCCCAAAGTGGACGCTCTACCCAAGCAATATGTGTTGCACAAAAAAAAAAAATGAACTACAATATTCAGATATGACATGTATGTGGTGGCAAGATGTCAGCAATGCCTCTTTACATAACTAGTATCAAATCTGGATTTATTTTGTACCTGCCTGTAATGCCAACTTTTCTTTGCTGAATGTCAGCGGTGTTGCTATATTAGGCCATTTATAAAAATACGTTTGTTAGGGTAGCTTGACCCCTGCTCCAAAAAGCACCCTACTGTTAAGTTTTCACTTTCACTTTTGACAGATTGTTTTTCTATCTCTCTTGATGTTAAAATCCACATCTTTCATTAGCCAAAATGAAAAAATGAAAATATCTCTATTGACCTACTCTAGTTTTCCAGACATAGTTATCCCAACAAACACTTCTTTAAGATTGGCCTCAGTGCTCTCATTAGACCTATAACATCGGTCTAGCTTTGACACTATTCCTACTTGTTTGGGTTTCATTTCCTCTGATATTTCTTTAAGCAAATAATTTTTCACTTACACAAGTTTTATGAGAAACTGAAGTGCCTGGCATAAACCACAGACCTCTGGCAAGTTACTGTATGGGTTACTCTGTGGGTGTATACTCCATAAAATTTGAGTGGAACATCACCATTGTGGTCAAGTCAAAATGGCAGAGTACACTGGACAACCACTGCTCTTAGGCAGATACCGGACATAAAATCTGATGCAGGCAAAGCACTACGAACTTGATTTGAACAAGTTACTTCATTAGTTAAGAGAGTTGGCCTAAAACATAGATATCAGTAAATAGAATATTAGCTGGAATCAAGCCTGTCTTTGGTTAGGGGCTGACATGACTGATAAACTGCACCACGAACGATCAACAGTATTCACTCGCTTACTAAACAACTATACAAAACAAAGAATAACAAGCATATAGTCAGCTATCTGCATGGCTGTGTTTGCACTTCTTCCTCTTCTTCTTTTTGACACCATTTGCAGCCTCTCTGAATGTTTCTCTTGTCTCTGTTTCTTCTTCAGAAGAATCTTTGGCTAATTCAGTTTTCTGCCGTTTCTTTTTCTTGAACTTCTTTTTATCTGTTGTACTCTGTCTCTGATCAGAATCCATGGAGTCTTCTGCTCTCTCACTTCCAATAACAGAACAATTATCTGTGTCGGCCATATTGGCTTTCGATTTTGAACCCTGTTCAGTTTGCATGGAAACCAGGCTGCTATTGCGCAGAATAAATTCTGGGGACACTGCAGCCTCTGCAAGCCTAGCGTCTTCTTCAGAACTGAATCAAGAAAAAAAAAAAAAAAAAAAAAGAAATGAAGACTAGAAGCAAACAAAAATGTCACTACTCAAATTGTAAAATAATGAAGAGAGTCTGCAGTTTAGTTTTTCTTACCTGTCACTACTGCTGTTCTTTTGTTTCTGCATTCTACTTGCTTGTTGAAGCTTGAGTCTCTTAGCCTTTCCTTTTGCTTCTAGCTGTTCTTGTGTCTTGTTTGAAAACATCCTAAACCCAAAGTCATCTGGGATAAAGAATACATTACTGATGAAAATTCAAAGCACATCAGTTGAACCATTAATCAGCATGTAAGAGGAGTGAGTGACTGCTTGGGGTTTGACGTCGTACTTAACAATTTCTTAACAATTTTTCAGTCATATGACTACGAAGGAATCCCTAGAGTGCATGTAATGTGCCTCCTTGTTGCAGGACAGATTTCCACCGCTCTTTTACCTAGTGCTGTTTCACTGAGACGCCTTACCGAAGGCAAGTAGGCCGCCCCACCCGACCCATTATACTGATATGGGTCAACCAGTGGTTGCACAATCCCCTGAATGCTGAACACCAAGCGAGGAAGTTACAACTCCCTCTTTTTAAGGTCTTAGGTGTGACTCGAGCCAGGACTGACCCTGGGTCTACCGCTCCCGAAGCAGATGCTCTACCAACTTTGCTATTGGGGCCGGTATATGTAAGAGGAAGACTAGTGGTTTCAAATATAACAATTAACATAATATAACAGCTTGAAAGAAAACAAAAAGAATGAGCAATTGTCAGGGGAAAGTCAACTAACACCCATCTCCAAAAATACCTGTATTCATTTTTTTAAATTATTTTTTTGACTGAGTACAATTCAGTCAAATTATTGAATTTAATGGTGGGTTTTGGAGACCATGTATAATGCTGGATACCCGTAATGTGGAGAAAGAGGTTTGGTTCTTTTAAAATTCTTAGGACATTTACTGGTGCAATGTCATGCATAAAAAGATGTATTTCAATATGCGTTGTCCAAAAATTGAATAAATACCAGTAGCTGGATATAGCTGTTTCCAGTGATGCTCACGTTTGTTTTGAATTCTTTCACTTCAGTAAACAACACCAGTACCACAAGAACGTTTCGACTCAAACAAAACGCAATGTTTGAGTGAGTGAGTGAGTGCTTGGGGTTTAACGTCGTACTTAACAATCTTCAGTCATATGATGACAAAGGAATCCTTAGAGTGCATGTAATGTGCCTCTGTGTTGCAGGACGGATTTCCACCAATCTTTTATCTAGTGCTGCCTCACTGAGATGCCTTACTGAAGGCAAGTAAGTCGCCCTGCAGGAGCTATTATACTGATAGTGGGTCAACCAGTCGTTGCACTATCCCCTTCATGCTGGACCCGAAGCAAGGAAACTTCAATTTCCTCTTTTAAAGTCTTATGCAATAGACGTCCGTCACTGATGAAAGTTGTTGTCGTATTTTATGCTTGATTGCCACAATATGACTGAAATACTGCTGATGTGGCAATGAGCATTTTTTAACCCAAGAGGCAAGTATATGTATACTTTTTTTCATTAGCTCCAAAACATCACATGTTGACCTCCATTCATGTCCCTTGTTTAATGAATGGAAAATGTTAAAAAGACAGAAAGTTTAAAATTTGACTGACAGACAGACACACCGACAGACAGGCACACCGACAGACAGACACACTGACAGACAGACACACCTACAGACAGACACACCGACAGACAGACACACCTACAGAAAGACACACCGACAGACAGACACACCGACAGACAGACACACGACAGACAGACACACCGACAGACAGGCACACCGACAGACAGACACACCAACAGACAGACACACCGACAGACAGGCACACCGACAGACAGACACACCGACAGACAGAGTGACGCATAGAGCTGCTTGCAGCAGCTAACAACTGCTTATTTCTGCATACCATTTGAACTCTCCTCACACTGATGTTCCTTCTTATAAGCTTCAGACAACTCAGAGTCTCTCGAGAGCTCAATAGACCTACAACAATTACAACACATTTCATTAAACATACAGCTTGTCTCTAAATTTTGTTCCCATCAGTCTGGCAAAATAAAAATAATTACTATTTATGTCATTTGTGTTCTATTTTTTTCTCCACAACCTGCACGGTTATCGTAGCTGTCAGGTGGACATGTGACAGAAGAGCGTGGCATCGGTGGCTACCACGTACCACATCTCATCGTGCAGAAAACAAAAACAAACAGACATCCGTCTGCAGCTGAGTCGAAGGAAGAGAATTACATCTGGCCTCCATCACTGGGCACTGTTTCCCAAAGCAATATTTGAGTTTTAGTCTAACGCGGTAATCAAAATTAAAGGAAAAACAAAGCAGTAAAATGAAGTATGTGTCCAATGACATAGTTGGATAGATTTTTTTTACAATGGTCTACAGACCACCGTAGAATCTGATCTTTTAATCAGAAAAATTCTAAAAAAAATAAATCCAACTATTTTCCCGGATAGTTTTTGATGGCCTTACATCTCATATATACTTCATTTTCAAGTGGTCTTTGCTCATAAATTGCTACACCAGTGTCAAAACATTGGTATCTAAATAGCAAGGTGAAATGACAAACTAAAGATATTGAGATAATCTGAATTGTTTACCTGAATTACACCTGGGATTAAGAGGCGGAGGGATATGAAACTTGGTATTTCGGAGTTCACAATGCTGGACTCGCCACTGGTTTAGCCTGGGCAGTGGCGCCTTGGGAGTACGAGCCCACAGCATGCCTGGACATGTCTACACTGCTTCGGGAATATTCGTCGGCTGCCGGAGTGAGCCAATATCTTCTGGGCGCATAGAGCCGAGCTAGATCTGATAGATGAATATATTCAGCCGAGGCCCGATTCACAAAGCGCACAAAACGTTACGTGCGCTTAACTTCCATGGCGACCAGTGCTGTAGGTGTTACATCGCCATGGTAGTTACGGGGAGGTGAAACGGGCCCCAGGCCTGTTACCATCAAAACACCCGCCGCTGTTAGCCTCTTCACATACATGGAAAAGCACAACTCCCAATACTAACAGATAATTGTGTGAAATTTTATGCTTCTCTACAAGACAGCCCTACATTCGAGAAGATGCCATTTTGAAGACACTTTCAACCATACCACAAGAAAAGTAGTATTAATTTCGGCGATAAATACTCGTCAAATTTCTAATAGATGAATTAATATGTAAGCAAACATATACAATACTGACCTCAGTAACCTTTTCCGGAATCCGGTAGTTCACTTCAGGTGTATTTTGACTATTCTACGGCAAAGATTAAGCGATGTCTTCTTCAAAATTCTGTGGCTGGTGAGTTAATCTAATGAAGGTTTGGACTGCCGCGTGATCAAGCGAAGCGAGGACAGGATTCTCAATCCTGACTGAGTGAGAACAATAGAGCTTCATATCCCTGCATCAATCTTAATCCCACATTAAACTGCTATTTTACCTTCAGAGGATCACGTTGAGACAAATATTTTCTGTTCTTTCCACTTTTGTCCCGTGTGACATCACCGGCAAAAACATGTTGTCAGGAGCATTTCACTTGTTTTACAAAAGGAAATGGTCTAAACCAGGAAAACCACTTTCTTTCAGCCAATACCTGACAAACATTCCACGGCAGGCAATCATGTGACGCTGTTGGCCAAGGTCCTTAAAGGCGCCATTTTGTATGACGAGTCCTGGTTTTCCGCCATTCTTTACTATTGTTGATTAATGTCACACTCAAGAATTTTTCACTTGTATGATGGTGGTTAGTTCAGTGGCATAAACCACCAACCTTTGGCAATTTATTGTCAAACTTTCCCACATATGAAATACAGATTTGTGAAAGTTAGACTGTGTAAATGGACACCCGTGCATCATTGACCAGTTTTGATATTGTAACCAAGGTCCCACAAGTAGTGAGAGCCTGCAGTCAGACTGACAGAAAGTTGGTTCCCTAAGACCTTGCTGTAATTCTGCTAATAACAAAGGTACTTACAAATCTAGCGACTGCGAGAGCTTTTTGGCAATAAATGCCTTCACTTCAGCAGTCACATGCAGGTTAGAGTTGAAGCTATCATCCTGACTATTCTGGGGATATCTGTCAATCAACGAGAACACAGAACAGGGATAATGAAGCTCGGAATTACTGCCTCATTGCATCACTTGTTATAAACTGCAACCCTTGTGATTGTGTCATTACACATTACATGCTCGTAACTGGATCAACCTGGCATATACAAACTTGAACCACAGCAATAAATACATTGTACCTTTATAAAATATACTGGCAAATCGACAAACAAAAAACTGCATCAACAAAAACAAAACATAAAAATTATGCAAAAATCAGATGAGTGAGAAAACTTATTTGCAAAAAAATATTTTTTCTTTCAGAAGAAAGAGTACTTGAAAATATTTATGTAAGTGGGTATTCGGGACCACCCCTTGGTATATATCGCCATTGATTAATAATTTTCTAAATGACGGTTCTAATCAATTTATTTCAATGTACGTTTGTTGCTTATAACCATACATATGTACATGTACTTAATCTGAATTATGATAATAATTATGAAGATAATGAAAGTATATAAATTATTAAAATCTAGGTAGAGCACATTCGTTCCACATTCTAGCGCAAATATATTTATTAAACATGTGCTACAACCTAATTTATAACATTATCACACAAAGACAATATATACCAAGAGGTGGTCCCAAATACCCACCACACAAAAATTAAGTTACAAAGTGCCTTTTTTAATTTAAAGAAAAATCAAAAAAATATCGAGGACCACATTTACAACTTTTTTCACATTCTTTCATCTGAATTTTATGTACTGTCTCAGTTTGTCAGTCCTGGCATTGTCTCTGTTAATCAGTACTGGCACGGTCTCTGTTTATCAGTGTTGCCACTGTCTCAGTTTATCAGTCCTGGCACTGTCTTAATTTATCAGTCCTAGCACTGTCTCAGTTTATCAGTCTTGGCATTGTCTCTGTTAATCAGTACTGGCACAGTCTCTGTTTATCAGCGTTGCCACTGTCTCAGTTTATCAGTCCTGGCACTGTCTCAGTTTATCAGTCCTGGCACTGTCTTAATTTATCAGTCCTAGCACTGTCTTAATTTGTTAGTCCTAGCACTGTCTCAGTTTATCAGTCCTGGCATTGTCTCAGTTTATCAATCTTGGCACTGTCTCAGTTTATCAGTCCAGGCACTGTCTTAGTTTATCAGTCCTGGCACTGTCTCAGTTCATCAGTGCTGCCAGTGTCTCAGTTTATCAGTCCTGGCACTGTCTCAGTTTATCAGTCCTGGCATTGTCTCTGTTAATCAGTACTGGCACAGTCTTTGTTTATCAGTGTTGCCACTGTCTCAGTTTATCAGTCCTGGCACTGTCTCAGTTTATCAGTCCTAGCACTGTCTTAATTTATCAGTCCTAGCACTGTCTTAATTTGTTAGTCCTAGCAATGTATAAGTTTATCAGTCCTGGCATTGTCTCAGTTTATCAATCTTGGCACTGTCTCAGTTTATCAGTCCAGGCACTGTCTTAGTTTATCAGTCCTGGCACTGTCTCAGTTCATCAGTGCTGCCAGTGTCTCAGTTTATCAGTCCTGGCACTGTCTTAGTTTATCAGTCCTGGCACTGTCTTAGTTTATCAGTCCTAGCACTGTCTCAGTTTATCAATCCAGGCATTGTCTCACTTTATCAGTCTTGGCACTGTGTTAGTTTATCAGTCTTGGCATTGCCTCAGTTTAACAGTGTTGCCACTGTTTCAGTTTATCAGTCCTAGCATTGTTTCCGTTTATCAGTCCTGGCATTGTCTCAGTTTATCAATCTTGGCACTGTCTCAGTTTATCAGTCCAGGCACTGTCTTAGTTTATCAGTCCTGGCACTGTCTCAGTTCATCAGTGCTGCCAGTGTCTCAGTTTATCAGTCCTGGCACTGTCTTAGTTTATCAGTCCTGGCACTGTCTTAGTTTATCAGTCCTAGCACTGTCTCAGTTTATCAATCCAGGCATTGTCTCACTTTATCAGTCTTGGCACTGTGTTAGTTTATCAGTCTTGGCATTGCCTCAGTTTAACAGTGTTGCCACTGTTTCAGTTTATCAGTCCTGGCATTGTTTCCGTTTATCAGTCCTGGCATTGTCTCCATTTATCAGTCCTGGCATTGTCTCAGTTTATCAATCTTGGCACTGTCTCAGTTTATCAGTCCAGGCACTGTCTTAGTTTATCAGTCCTGGCACTGTCTCAGTTCATCAGTGCTGCCAGTGTCTCAGTTTATCAGTCCTGGCACTGTGTTAGTTTATCAGTCCTAGCACTGTCTCAGTTTATCAATCCAGGCATCGTCTCACTTTATCAGTCTTGGCACTGTGTTAGTTTATCAGTCTTGGCATTGCCTCAGTTTAACAGTGTTGCCACTGTTTCAGTTTATCAGTCCTGGCATTGTTACCGTTTATCAGTAATGGCACTTTCTCAGTTTATCAGTCCTGACACTCAGTTTATCAGTCCTAGCATTGTTTGTTTATCAGTCCCAGTACTGTTTGTTTATTAGTCCTGACACTCAGTTTATCAGTCCCAGCATTGTTTGTTTATCAGTCCCAGTACTGTTTGTTTATTAGTCCTGACACTCAGTTTATCAGTCCCAGCATTGTTTGTTTATCAGTCCCAGTATTGTTTGCTTATCAGTCCTGACACTCAGTTTATCAGTCCCAGCATTGTTTGTTCATCAGTCCCAGCATTGTTTGTTTATCAGTCTTGTCATTGTCTGATTGCATCAGTCATGGTGCTGTCCTTTGTTCATCAGTTTGGATAATATCTCAGTATATGTCATGCTTAACATATATTTTTATTTCTCTATGCCATGGATACTCCAACTGATACTGAATATTAATGATAGAAACTACTTCCCCTGAGCAACATTTTCTACTTAATATAACTTAAGATACAGCTTACCTCAACGACGGCTTATTCCCTACTAATTTCTTGGTTTCACTTTTCCCACAAGTTTCGTTCTTTGCTGTAAATAAAAACAGAAACTCCGTGACATGAACTCTGGAAATAATAGTCAAAAAAGAATTTCAGCTGCTATAAGCCAAAACGTAGGTACCAAACAATTTGAATTAACAGTTATCCTGGATACTGACAGAAACCTACAGTGACGAACAAAGCACGGTTATGGGTCCACTGGCGTCAAAATACTGAACACCTTCATCTTTTAACCTTGGCATTAAGGATTAAGTGGTTCAAATTTGACGAAATTCGAATGACATACTTGATGTTAAAAAGCTGAATCATGTAAAATGCAGCCATATACTTTATGCACTTATGCTATACTTAGTATGTCACACTTTTTCTAAAATTACATTGTACTACCTAAAGCATTTTTTTCTCCTACTGCTTTGAAACATCCACTCTGAACACATGTTAATGACAGGAATTTCATGAAAGACCATGAGCTCACACTAATTAGGCTTTTAAGCTGAAAGAAGCCTACTGTTTTTACTTGGTCGATCAAATAAAACAATTTCTTTTCATTTTTAGTCACTTTTTTCAGGAAAGCCAGACACAAAAGAATAGTTGTCTAGGGCACTCAGAACGCATAATTTTTAGTGTCTGCCAGACTTCAGTTCGAGAGGAGGTACCTTATACAAGACATAAATATAATTAGCGGCATATGTTTAAGCATTAATGGATAACTGTACATTGAGAGGAAATGAAAGACATGAATGCAATGGAAATTGAACAATAGGCCCTTACTTCTTCTCTAAAATGTTTAGCCAATGATCCATTTCTAAACAGCTACTATAGCTTCACCTAAAGTTACCTGTCCAATTTGCTTAGCTTTCACTCTGTAGCACTCCGATCATTGTCCTGATGGATTTCTACAGTATGGAATCTAATTTTTTGGCAACACAATCTGAAAAGTGTGTTGTTGTAAAATAATGTTTATTTATTTGAATTTGTGTTTTACTCCATGCTGAAGAATATTTCGATATCAACTTTGGCCAGCATTATGGTGGTTGGATGCTGTTTACCGCTTACTTACGCCAATTCATGCTTCCCTGAGTGAAACTTGGTAATCAAAGACTTCTCAAATATGGAGGATACTCTGTTACAAAGTATGAGGGAGGGGCACATGTGTGTTTAAGCCTTACCATATTCCACTGTCTTAAACAACCCCAAAAACACATTCTGCCCCCACAACTAAAATGGTCTACAGGTATAGACACCGGTCTAGAGAGCCAATCAGTTTCCTGATGTAAGTTCTTATTCAGAGGTTTTCAGAAGAAAGGAAAAGGTAAAATATTGGTCATCAAGTCGTATCGTCTAATACCTTAAGTCGAACCAGTCTAAGTCAGGTAACCTAACAACATATGTACTGGATATTTTGAATTATTGGCTCTATTTTATCTGCATCTGTTTACATTGAGAACTTGGCCTTCATTTTTGATGTCTATATTTCAGGAAAACTCCATTCTTACTGCTATACTAGCCACCGCGAGTAGCCTTGTAAGCGGAGTTCTGCAAATGGACAATAAGTTATCTCCCTATGCCTTGGCTCGCCAAGCATGAAGAATAAAACAGAGAACGGTTTCTTAACACTAACAAATGCAGATAAAAAGGAACCAGTAATCCGAAATATCCAATACATATTTTTTTTCTCGACCTGACTTAGGCTGTAGACGATTCAACCTCAGGTATTTGGCGATCTGACTTAGACAAGTTGGCTGTTAGACGATATCACCTGTATTCATGCAGTGAAATATACAAGTTAAGACTATACGTGCAGAAAACATCCATGACAGTAACATATAATTGAGTACAGAAATGTGCATCATTATTATGATTTTTTTTGGGTCATACCACACTAACTTTGTCTTCACAACTGCCTGAATATTGCCTGTGGCCTTTTAACTTCACTTGTCTGCTTGACGGCTGTTGTAAGGACTAGGTTGTTATCACGTGACAGAAGTGACAACAATCCACTGACATGATTAAGGAACTTCCTTTTCACAATAAATAGGGTCAGCGACCAGCAAAGGCATCAGCCTTTAAGTGTCTAGCTACAGCTGCCCAAGGCATATGGATTTGTTGTTGTTGCCATGCCTGTAACTGGGTGGTATTTCGCTGTTCACCATTTCACATCAGGGTTTTATTGCTTGCCAGTTCAGGAAAGATTAACGTACCGATACATTTGGCTGTGAGACGGATCGAAGGGCTTGAAACCCCTACATATGTGGCTTCTCGAAGTCTTTCCATCTCTTCCTCATTTTCAGTATCGCTGCTGCTGTCGTCGCACTCAGCTCCTATGGGCGCTGACATCTTGGATCCAAAACGAGGCGCGCGCACCTTGCAGATCGCGAGGTTATTTGGTCAGATGAAGGCCGGAAATTTACTTCATGCCTATGGATATGTCAGTGCGACATGTGTTCTAATGTCTTTGTTTAAATCCCCAAGTACGTAAAGAAAGTAAGCATATAAGGATATAAATCTGTAGACATATTTCAATGCGCAGAGGATCGGGCGCTGATTAGCAAAAGCGGAAGACTCTGCGAAGGAAGATGGCTTCATGAAGAAGTAGTGCGGAAAGAAGATAGGTTGGTTGAACCTCGTACATATTTTTTAAATTTTTTGTGGTAGGTTTTTGAGGTGTATGGTAAAGTCGCATTGATTAAAACGTGTGCGAACGTTGAGTATGCCTGGTTTCGATGCTTAATCGCCAGGTGATTGTCAAACAGCAGGTGTCAAGTGGAACAGTTTCCTAAACTGTCGTGTGAGGAACAGACAAAACAACAACAACAAAGCGAGGTAACACATTGGTTTGACATTTGATATTCGCATTCGCCTAAATTTCCGTTACACAGTTCCTGCTGGGGAATTGTAAGTTAACGTTACAGTGACGTGGTAGTGTTGACGTCTGAACCTCTGACTTTGCTATGAATAAAAAGAGCGTTGCCAGTATCTGTAAGGGATTGTGGAGGCCATTTCTGTGCTTTCTATGCCTAAAAATGCTCCCGTGTTTTTTCCCCAAAAGTTTCCTATAAACCTCCTGTTGTTTTGCTGTAATATCCCAATATTTCCAGTTCATAGTTTTGAGCACTCAGGTTCCTCAAAAGGAGAAGGAGGAGGAGATAAATATATTGCTCCCTCAAAATAATGCGCTCAACCAGACCCAAAAGATTCGTATTATCTTATAATCGAATCCGTGCAAAATCGAATGCTGATAAGGGAGATAATTTGTAATGGCTGGCGTAAGCAGGGTTCTGAACCTGACTGACAACAGTTGTACGATATGATTCAAAATGTACATGTATTCAAGAATTTCAGGTACATGTGTTGATTGAGTTACACGGTTTAATAAAACAATATTGAATATAAATATTTTAGCATGTGTTGCACTAAAGCCTTGAAATAATGCAACATTATTAGGTTTGGAGTGACTTACCAATGCTTTATCTGCGAATCGACAGTCTATTATCTTCAACTTTAGACCTGCATGACAAGATTATGTCAAGAATTGTTTACTTTATTTATGGGATAATGTATTTTGAACAAACACTAATCCACCTTGACAATGTGTAAGAAAACAAAGATGATGGCGACACATTGTTACATTGGTGGATTGGTGACAACAAATATTTCACTCAGAATAAACACAAAGGAGGATTTTTGCCAAGTCATCATAGGTTAAGCAAAGGTCACTCCTCAATACATATATTACCATTTTTATTTAGATAATAGCTGAACAGAGTGATAATGTTTTTCAACCAAATTCCCATGGCACAGGCATTCAAGCCTCATTTGAATGAAACATGACCTGTGAGGAGATTTGCGTTTTTTTCTGCGCTGACAAGCTCTCCACCATTCAGTGTTTTCGTAAATGTACTGTAAACTAAATGCACCAAACGGACTGTGACAAATACCAGGAAAATTCATAAATATGCGCGGATTGTCACGCCACCAAAACACATGTGCAACTGTTGAATTTCATGAGTGAAGCTTTACAGTTTAGAAAATTAAGGTAAACAAAGTAGAGTCAATGGCGGCATCGTATGTGGAGGGCTTCAAAAACCAAAAAAGCAGGAAGGGAAGCAATTCAGGGGAAATCATGTTGGTTCCTAGACTCACGCTTGAGCATGTCTCATTGTGTACCCAGGTGCGACAGGATTACACTTATCCGCACAGTTTTTATTCGCCATATTAAGAATTTACATTTGTAAAAACTGGATGTACACTCAAATCTGGTCAAAAGTGACGTATTTGTGACAACAATTTTGCTGTTTTTTTCTTGAACATTTTGATATGGGTACAAACAAAAAAAACTGGGGGCACTACACCCTCGAATTAATTCCGATTTCGCTGTAAATCCATCCGTGTAAATTTGAGGGAGCAGTGTAACATTGGGCTTAATAAGCGAAATGCTGATTTTCGCCTATTCCTACAGGACATTGAAACTGTCTTTTAGGGGCTAGATACATTCTGATTACTTTTCCAGAAAGTATTTCTTACCTAAAAGCTATATTTTTCGTTTTTTATGCAAAAATCATCTTCATTGCCTATCTCACCAGAGTTAAATATGCATGAGATTTGTTCTCTTTTTGGAGGAATTCCTCTTTATTTATGGAAAAAATGCATCACACAAATGTTGAGAATTTCATTCAAAAATGAATGAGTGTCCCTGGTTAAATTTGCTTTGTTTTCACCTCCAGTACTCTTGTCTGGTGACCAAACAGTATGCTAATGATTGGCTCATAGCAGCTATGACATCACTGCAAAACTGTGATCATGGGTTTTGTCCAGTGTTGGCTTGGGTCCCTGGTCTTCAGAAATATTTTGACTGTAGCATCAGTACTACTTATGATTGATTTCATGTCTCATCAGCTTATATTTGCCACTGTAATAATTAATGCATTGTTTTTATCCAGTAGTTTCTGTGTTCACCTAATGTTTGGACTGTAAAAATATACTTTTTATAAGCACATAACGACCTTGAAATGATTATTTTGATGCTACCTCTGACTGGTTTTTCTTAAGTTACCCTATACTTTGAGTGAATCAAATAGAATCCGGTAAGATGTGTCACTAAATTTTTTGTTTTGTATTTTTCTCAGGCTGCCATTAGATGACTTCGTTGTTTATCGTGTGCCAGTTTACAGATGCTGACCTCAAGTTATTGACCATGTAAACTTTTGTCAGACCGAGTGTAATTCCACCCCATCAAGTGAAGATGTCCTCTTATCAAGGGCTGAGCCGTGCGCAGCTTAGCTTTGACTATTTGCACACAAATTCGTGAGTAAAGATTTTTTCTTAAATGTGTTTAGAATCACTGTTAAAGGTGAATTTTAGGTAATGTACAGTTATTGAAGCGTAAGAAGGGCTTCAAGCTTTAACTCTGTTAATCCTACCTGTGCTGTCAGCCAATCAGCATGGATTCTCTGTGTTTATAAACTCTCTGAAAGTTCTATTCAGATGTCTATAATTTGGATGCTCTTGTTCGTATTTCACTGGCACAAACAAGTTATTTCTGGCCATTATCAGGAATATGACATTATTTATAATGTACAGAAGGAAAGGATTCTTGCTGACAGGGCTGTATTATGATTATGCCTGAAGATTACTACCAGTGAAGTGGCACATTGTTTTTTCGGGCTCCACCCACTCATAGAGCTAACAACCATCAAATGTTTAAATTATTTCAAGCACAGTATAAAAAGCCCATCAAATATATTATTCATTAATGTAACATAAAATTTGCCCGACTGCATTTTTATCAAAGCTGATTTTTTTTTTCATTCTTTAATTTGATGAAGTACACTTTTGTTTAAACAGAATTTTTACAAAATGTGTTGAATTCTCTTATCATCTGGTTTTCAGAACAACACATGAATTTTTGTTTGGGGCCTTAGCTGAACTGCTAGATAATGCAAGGTAAGTTTGGGGCCTTAGCCGAACTGCTAGATAATGCAAGGTAATTTTGGGGCCTTATCTGAACTGCTAGATAATGCAAGGTAATTTTGGGGCCTTAGCTGAACTGCTAGATAATGCAAGGTAATTTTGGGGCCTTATCTGAACTGCTAGATAATGCAAGGTAATTTTGGGGCCTTAGCTGAACTGCTAGATAATGCAAGGTAATTTTGGGGCCTTAGCTGAACTGCCAGATAATGCAAGGTAATTTTGGGGCCTTAGCTGAACTGCTAGATAATGCAAGGTAATTTTGGAGCCTTAGCTGAACTGCTAGAATTTGCAAATTAAAATTGGAGCCTTGGGTGAACTGCTAGATAATGCATGGTAAGTGTGCAAGACATGTAAAAGATGAGCTGCCGAGACTGCTTAATGTTCACCAAGGTTTTGCAGTTCAGCCAAAAAAATGTATTAGGTTATTGTTATTGGATGATGTTTTGATTAGTCTGGTACTTGATAAGAATGTTTTAATTTTCATTGAAGTGAACTGAAAAATGTCAAAGGCCAGCAGAACCAAAGAACTGCTTAATCTACTGTACCGCCTTGATATTAGCTGGTCCTTCAGTCATAGAAATGAAAACAAGATAAAGCTATTGTATGATTCGTTTTCATCTAAATATAAAGTTTCTAGTAGAATCCATGATTGTGCCTCGCCTGTGCAAGGTAAGGTGAGGTACTGTGACAAGTGGAGAAAATGGCAGTGTTGGTGTCCAGTTAAATTTTTTTTCTTTAGCTCCTATGTTATGCATGGTCTGTCATACATGGATTGAAGGCAAAGCTTTTTTCTTAAGCTTCCTGATCTAAGGAACATATATCAGGTATGGGTGTGTAAATGCACATACTCAGATGTAAATTTGACCCTTTATTTAGCACCTGTATAAATGGCTGTCTTACATGAATTAAAGGTTAAGCTTTTTTTAGTTAGCTCCCAAGTCTAAGATATGGTTTGTAAATGTACATACTCGAATAAAACCTTTTTTGAGCTCATTAGTCAATTTGATTTATTTGATGGCTGTTTTACACCATACTGAAGAATAGTTCCTAGTGTAAGGTATGGTGTGCAGTCCTTGAAATTTCAAGGGCAATAATTCACCCTGTTCCCATGTGCATTTTCAACTGTATTAGCGGATGAGCAGATCGTGTGCATGCAAAGACAGTGTGGAACTGCAGGGTTATGAGAATAAGGTTTATATCAATAACGCATAGAAAGTACTTTGCAAATGGGGACCATTCAGTTTGTAACTGGTGATCCATTGTTTACTAAACCAGTATACTTTTTTACTGATTCTGTTCAGGATTCATTTCATGATCAGAAATAGTCCTTTCACAGGTAAGCCTGCATAAACCATTCTCCGTAACACTTTTGCGTAACCTTTCTTGCATAACCCTTTTGCGTAAGCTGTGGGTTAAGCAAATAATTTTTATTAAACGAACTAAACTAGGGTCTTTCTTTGCATAACCTTTTTTCGGGTTAAATAAATTTGTGAATTTTCAAGGCCTGGTGTGTAAAATATAAGTGAAATATTCCTGTCTACGGCATGAAACACCAGTCAGATAAATAAATCTGATGAATAAAAGGTGCTGCTATGAATCCACTCAAACGCCAGTTTGGGAAACTGATCAAGGTAACAAAATGTCATGTATGTGCAAATTTTCACTGCCAAATATTCAACCAGACACTTGCTCATTTGCTCATCCAATCATAAAGCTGCAGGGGCCATCCATAATACACAGATGGCCAAAACAATAATTTTAACCTGTCTTGTTGAGCTAATGGCAAAATCTAACCACGATGTAATTTGAGAATAAGTGGGCTTGAACGTTACACAGTTTATGAACCGCTCAATTCATGCCGTAGACGGGAATATTTCACTTATATTTTACACACCAGGCCTCGGAAATTCACAAATTTATTTAACCCGATAAAAGGTTATGCAAAGAAAGACCCTAGTTTAGTTCGTTTAATAAAAATTATTTGCTTAACCCACAGCTTACGCAAAAGGGTTATGCAAGAAAGGTTACGCAAAAGTGTTACGGAGAATGGTTTATGCAGGCTTACCTGTGAAAGAACTATTTCTGATCATGAAATGAATCCTGAACAGAATCAGTAAAAAAGTATACTGGTTTAGTAAACAATGGATCACCAGTTACAAACTGAATGGTCCCCATTTGCAAAACACTTTCTATGCGTTATTGATATAAACCTTATTCTCATAACCCTGCAGTTCCACACTGTCTTTGCATGCACACGATCTGCTCATCCGCTAACACAGTTGAAAATGCACATGGGAACAGGGTGAATTATTGCCCTTGAAATTTCAAGGACTGCACACCATACCTTAGACTAGGAACTATTCTTCAGTATGGTGTAAAACAGCCATCAAATAAATCAAATTGACTAATGAGCTCAAAAAAGGGAACTGGTGTTCTCTGAATACCTTGTTAAGTGATTGTCTGTAAAGGTATGTATGTAAGATCACTGGTGACTGAATTAAGTGTAGGTAAATTTGAGGCATCTTGGGCCAGTGCTTGTGAACTCTACTGGTCTGGCATAAATCCGACTGCACCCAGAATAGTGGCCCAGTGTTATTTTCAAGCCTTAATAAATTTTTTGGCAAGCAGACTGCTCTTGGAAAAATATGACAGCACACTGCTCTTTGTCACAGGTTTAAATTCAGAAAACAATGATAGAAGAACAAGTTTCGTAGCATTCTGTATGTAGTACAAATTATACATGTAACGGAAATGCAAGAAGTGAAGATGTGGCAAGAGATTCAGGTGTTTTTCAAAATTAATGGGGATGTGATCCATGTCTAATGAATTTATTTGTGCTGGTATTTGATAATTTCTCCAAAACCATTGTTAAACAGGAATTTTAATCATATTCATATTTTGAATATATTCAAAAAATATTGTCATTATTTAGATGTAAAACATGTGTTTTAATGTAAACAACAAATTTACACTTGAATAAATTAATTATATGTGGTTAGGATCCTCATTAAGAGCTTATTTGTGAATGATTATGTGAGACTGCCACTAGGAAGATGTGGTCGAAACACGTCTTCATAATGACACATCCCAAATACCCACCATACAAAAGTATTTGCAAATGGCATTTTTTCCTGGAAAAAAATATTTACAATTTACAGCCTTTGATGTAAAATTTGCATCATTTTTGTTTCTCCTCCTGTGGTATATTTGTCTGCAGTGTGTTTATGGCTTATACTGTATTTTACAAAAAAAATTCATTCTTTCTGTTAAACAGAGATGCGTCAGCCACAAAGATCAACATATTCACAGGTAAGATTTTTTTACTGCATTGCACTACTGGGGATGTATGTATTTATTACTTACTTATTTGATTTTACAGCACACTCAAGAATATTTCACTTATGTTACGGCCGCCAGCATTATGGTGGGAGGGAACCAGGCAGAGCTCAGAACCCATGACCATCTGCAGGTTGCTGGAAGACCTTTGCACATATGTGCAGAGAGGAAGGCAGCATGAACTGGACCAACTCACAGCAACCGCATTGGTGGAGGCTTCAGGGTAATTATGCCGCACTGGCATGCTAAAAACCCTCTTGACCACAAAGGCCGCCCAGTACTGGAGATATAATTGTCATTTGAATGTTTTGAGTACAGTACACGTAAATATTGAAGGTAATTACTGTATTTGCCATAAATTGTCATCAGACACTCCTTTTGGTGCTGAAACTTTTTCCAGATGAGTATGATATTATCTTGTCATCCTGACAAAGCTGTTAGAACAGCTACAAGATCTGTGTAATGATTGGTAGAACTCCTAGAATCAAGTGAAACAAATGACTTACATGGATGGAATTTTAGGTCCGAAAAAATATGCAAATATTATTAGTTATGTTGGTGATGTGAAGATGTTCCATTACTCAGCCCTTCACAGGTCACACACTCTACAAGTTATACAATGTTTACACCATGTAGTGTATTATTAGCTATGTCAGTGATGTGAAGATCCTTCCATTACTCAGTCCTTCACAGGTCACACACTGTACAGGTTGTACAATATTTACACCATGTAGTGTATTATTTATGTCAGTGATGTGAAGATCCTTCCATTACTCAGTCCTTCACAGGTCACACACTGTACAGGTTGTACAATATTTACACCATGTAGTGTATTATTAGCTATGTCAGTGATGTGAAGATCGTTCAGTTACTCAGTCCTTCATAGGTCACACACTGTACAGGTTGTACAATATTTACACCATGTAGTGTATTATTAGCTATGTCAGTGATGTGAAGATCCTTCCATTACTCAGTCCTTCACAGGTCACACACTGTACAGGTTGTACAATATTTACACCATGTAGTGTATTATTAGCTATGTCAGTGATGTGAAGATCCTTCCATTACTCAGTCCTTCACAGGTCACACACTGTACAGGTTGTACAATATTTACACCATGTAGTGTATTATTAGCTATGTCAGTGATGTGAAGATCCTTCCATTACTCAGTCCTTCACAGGTCACACACTGTACAGGTTGTACAATGTTTACACCATGTAGTGTATTATTTATGTCAGTGATGTGAAGATCCTTCCATTACTCAGTCCTTCACAGGTCACACACTGTACAGGTTGTACAATATTTACACCATGTAGTGTATTATTAGCTATGTCAGTGATGTGAAGATCCTTCCATTACTCAGTCCTTCACAGGTCACACACTGTACAGGTTGTACAATATTTACACCATGTAGTGTATTATTAGCTATGTCAGTGATGTGAAGATCGTTCAGTTACTCAGTCCTTCACAGGTCACACACTGTACAGGTTGTACAATATTTACACCATGTAGTGTATTATTAGCTATGTCAGTGATGTGAAGATCCTTCCATTACTCAGTCCTTCACAGGTCACACACTCTACAAGTTATACAATATTTACACCATGTAGTGTATTATTAGCTATGTCAGTGATGTGAAGATCGTTCAATTACTCAGTCCTTCATAGGTCACACACTGTACAGGTTGTACAATATTTACACCATGTAGTGTATTATTAGCTATGTCAGTGGTGTGAAGATCCTTCCATTACTCAGTCCATCACAGGTCACACACTGTACAGGTTGTACAATATTTACACCATGTAGTGTATTATTAGCTATGTCAGTGATGTGAAGATCCTTCCATTACTCAGTCCTTCACAGGTCACACACTGTACAGGTTGTACAATATTTACACCATGTAGTGTATTATTAGCTATGTCAGTGATGTGAAGATCGTTCAGTTACTCAGTCCTTCATAGGTCACACACTGTACAGGTTGTACAATATTTACACCATGTAGTGTATTATTAGCTATGTCAGTGATGTGAAGATCCTTCCATTACTCAGTCCTTCACAGGTCACACACTGTACAGGTTGTACAATATTTACACCATGTAGTGTATTATTAGCTATGTCAGTGATGTGAAGATCCTTCCATTACTCAGTCCTTCACAGGTCACACACTGTACAGGTTGTACAATATTTACACCATGTAGTGTATTATTAGTTATGTCAGTGATGTGAAGATCCTTCCATTACTCAGTCCTTCACAGGTCACACACTGTACAGGTTGTACAATATTTACACCATGTAGTGTATTATTAGCTATGTCAGTGATGTGAAGATCCTTCAATTACTCAGTCCTTCACAGGTCACACACTGTACAGGTTGTACAATATTTACACCATGTAGTGTATTATTAGCTGTGTCAGTGATGTGAAGATCCTTCCATTACTCAGTCCTTCACAGGTCACACACTGTACAGGTTGTACAATATTTACACCATGTAGTGTATTATTAGCTATGTCAGTGATGTGAAGATCCTTCCATTACTCAGTCCTTCACAGGTCACACACTCTACAAGTTATACAATATTTACACCATGTAGTGTATTATTAGCTATGTCAGTGATGTGAAGATCCTTCCATTACTCAGTCCTTCACAGGTCACACACTGTACAGGTTGTACAATATTTACACCATGTAGTGTATTATTAGCTATGTCAGTGATGTGAAGATCCTTCCATTACTCAGTCCTTCACAGGTCACACACTGTACAGGTTGTACAATATTTACACCATGTAGTGTATTATTAGCTATGTCAGTGATGTGAAGATCCTTCCATTACTCAGTCCTTCACAGGTCACACACTACAGGTTGTACAATATTTACACCATGTAGTGTATTATTAGCTATGTCAGTGATGTGAAGATCCTTCCATTACTCAGTCCTTCACAGGTCACACACTGTACAGGTTGTACAATATTTACACCATGTAGTGTATTATTAGCTATGTCAGTGATGTGAAGATCCTTCCATTACTCAGTCCTTCACAGGTCACACACTGTACAGGTTGTACAATATTTACACCATGTAGTGTATTATTAGCTGTGTCAGTCATATGAAGATCCTTCAATTACTCAGTCCTTCACAGGTCACACACTCTACAGGTTGTACAATATTTACACCATGTGGTGTATTATTTATGTCAGTGGTGTGAATATGCTTCAATTACTCAGTCCTTCACAGGTCACACACTGTACAGGTTGTACAATATTTACACCATGTAGTGTATTATTAGCTATGTCAGTGATGTGAAGATCCTTCCATTACTCAGTCCTTCACAGGTCACACACTGTACAGGTTGTACAATATTTACACCATGTGGTGTATTATTTATGTCAGTGGTGTGAATATGCTTCAATTACTCAGTCCTTCACAGGTCACACACTGTACAGGTTGTACAATATTTACACCATGTAGTGTATTATTAGCTATGTCAGTGATGTGAAGATCCTTCCATTACTCAGTCCTTCACAGGTCACACACTGTACAGGTTGTACAATATTTACACCATGTAGTGTATTAGATCATTGCTCTTGTTGATGTCTGTTTGGTCTGATTTTAATTAACATATCTGTATAATAAGGGAGTTTGAGTTCAAACTCTTTTATTGCTGGAGCTAAAAGATATCATGTTTTACCATATAACCAGTCAGAAATGCTAGGTAATTCATTTTGATTACATCACTCTAACAAAGGTGCTGAAAAAAGTGTCAAATTTAGAATTTATAAAACGAAAACGATGAGTGTTTGTGAAAATAACAAGTCCATGAAGGAAAGATGTCATTTGCGCCTCCAGAACACAGCAAGACAGGAAATTAGAAAATTCATTGTCGGCAAAAACTGCCTAACAAGTATTATTATGTAGTACTACTTTTTTAACTTTGGGAACAAAAAAGTTTCATCTCAAACTCCCTTCTTAGCAAGTTGGTGGTTTTATTGGGACCATGATGCATTCCTTAGTTCGTATCGCTTCAGAAGAGTGGTAAGTTTGATACATGTATCTTATCATCTGTTACGGGTCCTCTGTGGCTCAGTTGGTTAACGCGCTAGCGCAGCGTAATGACCCAGGAGTCTCTCACCAATGCGGTCGCTGTGAGTTGTAGTCCAGCCCATGCCGGCTTCCTCTCCGGCCGTACGTGAGAAGGTCTGCCAGCAACATGCAGAAATATTCTGAAATATTCTTGAGTACGGCGTGAAACACCAATCAAGTAAATAAATAAATATATCTCATCTGTTACATGTATCTGTTCATGAGTTTTATATGATTAAGCACAGAGACTTGTGTTAAACTCACATTGTGTTTGTCTTCTCTGTCAGAGCCCTGTAAAGAAACCAGAGGTGGTTATTATTTGTGTTTCCTTGACGATGGAGAGGGCATGGATCCAAGTGAGTAGTCAAGCCTTGTAGCTCACTATATACATGGATATATGTAAATCTTCGACCTCTTCAATCACTAAAACACTTTTTAAAGTGGAATTTATGCATACAATTATTATGAAAATGACTAAAAATGGGTTTGAAATTTAAAAAATTTCAAAATATTTGTTGCAGAGGCAGTGGAAAAGGTTGAAGAATGAGGGTTTATCATTGACATAGTGTATATATGTATACACACAGTTATAACCTGATTTTGCGAAGGGTTTTTGGAGCATGACTGCTTTTTCACCTGCAGAGTACCAATGCTTACATACATGTAACCTAAAACTTTAAAGGCAAAAAAAAAAAATCATTAATGTGAAGTAAATGTCAGATGAAATATCCTTAAATACTGTCTACAAAAAGAGTTCAGCTTATTTATTTAGACTTTTTCAACGCGGTAAAGTGCAGTGGAAACTTTAGATTCGACTGTGGCTTTTTCTCACCATATTGTAACCAGTGGCATCACATCAGGGCTTTTTCCACTTAACCCACATTGACTTCTAGATTTCATCATTCTAAATGCATATATATATATATAGATCTATGAATGCATTCGCTAAATGGATGTTGAAACAAACTATTTCAAGTAAAAGGTATGGATTTATGTCACTGATACCCTTTAGTTCACTGTAGAATATGATGTTTTAAAACCATTTTACTCATCTGGAAAAAAATTCTAAAAGCAGCAGATCAACCAGTTCTCCTGGACAGTGTTTCATAGCCCTAATACCGTAGGAGCAAAATCCGAATGTTACATCTAGATTGTAGATGTGCTTGTCATGTGTCAATGTATTTTGTCGTAGACGAGACGTCTGACATCATAACCTTCGGCAAGTCTGCCAAGAGAGGCCAGGACTCCCAGAAAATTGGCATGTATGGAAACGGGCTGAAATCGTAAGTAGTTTGCCAGTTCAGAATTTTTCATGTACAGCAAAACAACTGATGTATGGTCTTAGGAAATTGGTCTTAGGAAATTGAACACCGCTTGAAATTCTGATTGATCAGTGTCTGGCAGTGTGCCAAGACTGACAAATGTCTGCGCGTGTAAATGTGTAGACTTTTAGACAGTGTACCCTGTTGGTGGAAGATAAGTGACCCCTAATATGCTTCAGGTATAAAAAACCACTTGTGCAGGAAATTTTCTGTCCAGTACTGGAATTGAATTCTGATTCTGATTCGCTTCCCTTCTGCTCACGATCTCATGTAATCACCAATAATGAATTACTGTTGTCCATGATGGTCTTCCACCAATGAAATCCCCTTAGCGGTCATGTGACCCACCGGCTGGCTGTGAACTTGATAACAGACATGCGCAGCTGGCAGTTCTGGGAGCCTCTGCAGGTAACAGCCCCACCCTGCCGTGTTGGTCTAGCCGAACAGTATGGGTGTAGAGCGCTAGCCTGTTAACCAAATATAAAGGATGTTTTCATACAAACAATTAATAATCAAGAGCTAGATTGTGAGACCAATAGGAGAAAGGTATATAAACTTGTGATTGAAACTTGTTCAAGTCCAGCTCATGCTGGCTTTCTCTTTGGCCGGGGCCCGGATAGCACAGTTGGTAGAGCGTCCGCTTGGGGAGCGGTAGATCTGGGATCAATCCTAGGTCAAGTCACACCTAAGACTTTGAAAGAGGAAGTTGTAACTTCCTCGCTTGGTGACGACTGGTTGACCCGTATCAGTATAATGGCTCGGGCGGGGCGGCTTACTTACCTTTGGTAAGTCGTCTCAGTGAAGCAGCACTAGATAAAAGAGCGGTGGAAATCTGTCCTGCTACAAGGAGGCATATTACATACACCCTTGCGTCGTCATATGACTGAAAAATTGTTGAGCACGACGTTAAACCCCAAGCACTCACTCGCTCACTCTCTCTGGCCATATGAGGGAAGGTCTGTCAACAACCTGCAGATGGTCGTGGGTTTACCGTGAGATTTGCACCGATTTCATCTCACCATAACGTTGGTCACCGTTGAAGATGTGAAATATTCTTGAGTGCGGCGTAAAACACCAATCAAATAAATAAATAACTTCTGACTTTGTTAGATTCACCTGCTATCAGTATAAACCTTATGAAGTAGGTGATTCTAATAGTGCCTTGGTAAACCTCAACTTGCCGTGGTAAATTGGTTTCTTCCCATTTTTTTTTTCGCTGTCGCTATTTTTCTTATTTGTTAGGGCTGAGCAGGTGTTTTTAAAGGTGATCACAGGGTCTGTAGCAGCCTGTGGCCTTTCTGTCTGAGGCACACTCATGATAGATTGCGTTACCAGTCAAACATTGCCATAGATCATGACACTTGGAAGTAATTGCCATTGTCCATTAATATCCACAGTCTTACCTTGACCAGTTTTGTTTGAGTCAAATAAGCATGAGTAATTCAGAAACAAATAAAAATGTTGTCTTTTTGATTTTTCTTCCAGTGGCTCCATGAGGATAGGTAATGACTTGATGCTGTTCACAAAGAAAGGTCCCACCATGACCTGTTTGTTTCTCTCAAGGTCATTTCATGAGGAGGAGAACATAGATGAGGTAGATTGTCTAGTGCAGAGTATACTAGTTATAATGTTAATACGTATTTATCTTCATGTTATAGTTGAGCTGTAGATCCAGAGTCAGTCCTGGGTCGAGTTACACCTAAGACTTTAAAAGAGGAAGTTGTAACTTCCTCGCTTAGCGTACAGCATGAAGGGGATAGTGCAACGACTGATTGACCCGTATCAGTATAATGGCTCGGGCGGGGCGGCTTGCTTGCCTGCCTTCAGTAAGGTGCCTGAGTGAACCAGCACTAGATAAAAGGGCGTTGGAAATCCGTCCTGCAACAAAGAAGCACATTACATGCACTCTAAGGATTCCTTTATTGTCATATGACTGAAAAATTGTTAAGTATGACGTTAAAGTCCAAGCACTCACTCAGCCATGTTATAGTTAACTCTTTTCCAGTAATGCTTTAAAGAAATTTTTTGGCTAAAGTGCATCATTTTGAGCTTTTACATTTGAAGCAGTTAAATCTTCGCAGTCTTTGGCGTTTTCAGCAAAGTGTTAAATAAAATCTATTTGCCATCACGTTGCCACAATTACAAATATCTGTATAAATTGTATTAAAATGAAATGTCTTTGTATCACAGGTGATTGTTCCAATTCCCTCTTTTGAAACTGCAACAAACAGGCCTCTGGCCAAAGGTGCTAATCAAATAGAAAAGGTAGGAGTAATGTGTGTCTGCATTCATAACTCTTGTGTGTCATTCGAATTATTTCGTGATAAAAGTCCTCAAAAAGCAAAAAGGGGGTATAAGTACTGGAAGAATTGTGGTGGAAGTCCTCATAAAGCATGGAAATGGTATAAGTAGTGGAAAAATTGTGATGGAAGTCCTCATAAAGCATGAAAGTGGTATAAGTACTGGAAGAATTGTGATGGAAGTCCTCGTAAAGCATGGAAGTGGTATAAGTACTGGAAGAATTGTGATGGAAGTCCTCATAAAGTATGGAAGTGGTATAAGTACTGGAAGAATTGTGATGGAAGTCCTCATAAAGCATGGAAGTGGTATAAGTATTGGAAGAATTGTGATGGAAGTCCCCATGAAGCATGGAAATGGTATAAGTACTGAAAAAAATGTGATGGAAGTCCTCATAAAGCATGGAAATGGTATAAGTAGTGGAAGAAATGTGATGGAGATCTGATCTTAATGGTTTGATGCATATTTTATTTGTTATGTCAGAGAGCTTCTAAAATGCCGACTAATGGATTTCTCCTTGAATATCATTTGATGTCATAAGCTTTCTCTCCTTACATATGTGTAACGTATTGTCTAGTTCTAACATAATGAAATTCAAGTTAAAAACTTAGGCAAAACAGTTAATGATCTACTTTAAAAAGTTCTCTCTTTACCACCTCAGCATAACCAAGAAATGAATCTCATCTTAAAATACTCCCCCTTCAAGACGGAAAAGGAGTTCTTTGCCAAGTTTGACTCCATTGAGGGTAACTGTGGTACATTAGTGATCACCTATAACCTGAAGCTTCTGGACACGGGGGAGACAGAGCTGGACGTGGACAGCGTACCACACGACATCCTGCTGGCCAATCCGCAGACAGATTTCGACTCCGACACAGGGTAATTTATTGTCTTTTAGCTGGATAGCTTGTTTCCAATGTGCATCCCTGACATTTCGTCACTGCGTGACAAGCAGTCCGCTGTGGCTATGTTTAAACATTGTAATCCTTGTCTGTTACACACAATTCAGCAGTGTCTAATGGCCCGACAGTCTGTAATGTTGTAGTACAGTGGTCCCTCAAATTTATGCCAATCAATTTACCACAGAATCTGAATTAACTTATGGTGTGGTGTCCCCCATTTTTTTTGGTACCAATATCAAAATGTTCATGGGGAAAGACAGTAAAATTGAAGTTTGTATCAATGTAAATTCATAATATGATAAATAAAAACTGAAAGACCATAACCCTACCATACCTGGGTAAGCAAAGACACATGCTCGAGCGGGTGTCAAGGGACAAATTTGATTTCAGCTGACATGCTTCCCTTCACGCTTGTTGGATACTAGTAATGCCCCCTCACATATGATACTGCCATTGTTCAAATTGTTTATTTTTATTTTCTGAAGCGTGAAGTTCCATTGATGGGATTCAAAAGTTGCACACATGTTTACATATGAAGTATGAATTCTCCTAATATATGGCACTTTCCATATGGTGCATTTAGTTTGCAATATGTTTACTAAAACACTGAATGGCGGAGAGTTAGTCAGTGCAGAACAAAACTGCAAATCTCCCCACAGGCTATGTTTCTTTCAAATCGCCTCCCTGAGCAGTGGAAATTTGGTTGAACTACTATACCAACGTGTTCAGCTGTTATGTAATTAAAAATGGAAATATGTGTATATTGGAGTAACTTTTGGAGTCACCTACGATGACTTTGCTAGAATCCTCCTTTGTGCTTATTTTGAGTGACAGATTTTTGGTCACCAATCCAGCGATGTAACAGTGTGTCGCTGCCGTCTTTGTTTTATTACATATTGTCATGGGGTTATGAATTAAGGTGTTTCTCTGTTGAAAAGACATTATTCCATGCAAAAAATGAAGACATCTTGATATACTCTTGTCATCCAGGTCTAAAGTTCACCTTTCTCAAAGACTCTTGATTTGCAGATATTGCAATCAACCTTTCAATTTACCACTTAGTGCGGTAAATCACTTCACATGGGATAATGTTCCATTGCGAGAAAAACAATAATTTTGGTTTTATAATTTATATTGTTTTTATTAAACTGCTTATCTCAATCAACACCTGTTTTGATACCTGAAATTGTTGTGTACATTTTGTACATTTCTGTTGTCTGTCACGTTCAGATTTCTGCTTATTCCAGCCATTACAAATTATCTCCCTTGTCTGGATTCGATTTTTGGACGCTTCAATTGTGTATTGACATAGATGATTAAATGTTTTGCTTACTCCCCTGTGACTCGTTCTCTTCAGTGTGAAGCGTTTTCAATGAGATTTGGCTGTGAGATAATGAAGAATTTTTTTTTTTTTTATTACATAAAACATTACTCAGATGAATAAGGTTAACAATAAGAATTCGAAAGAAGAGGGCTGTAGAAGATTGATGGAATTTGATGTATTTGCTGACTTTGTGTTAATGAGTTAATTAGTTCAAAAATCAAAAATAGACAGTCCTAAGTAAATAGATACATATAAATGTTATACAGCCTCTGTATTTCCCTTCCTTGTGAAAGCATTACAATGGGATTGTTATTTTAAAAGCGGACACTGGTAATTCTTATAGAGTACACTTTTCGTTGACGTGGGGACTTTGTAGTGTCAGCTGTTTGCAGTAGTGTGATAAACTCAGTTTTCACAGTATCCAGAATTGCATGTTTCTTTCAATCAGCCCTCTTTTTCTGGCTTGGGCCTCTGGCCTTGGATTCACAGATTTAAATGTATCAGTCTGTGTATCACTCTGATGTATCAATCAATACAACACTTATTTTGTGTTGTATTGATTATTACCTTTGGCTCAGTAATCATTGTCAATTTGCAAGTTTCCGGCTTCTGTCATCGATATGTTGCCTTACATGTACATGTGTATATTGTTGTCTAAAGCCTTGATAAAATCAAATATGAAAGTAAACGTACAGAACAGCTCAGGCTAAAAGTCAAAACCAGGCAGGAGATTAGCGCGATCCCAGAGGTCTTGTAGAGAGTTTGTAGAGACTTAATAGAGGGCTTGTAGACACACAGTCACCTGCAGAGACAGTGATCCGTCCACTGTGACTGGTCGCACACACGTGACTGAGCATTGGTAGGCCTATGCGCTAGCTGTGGGAAGTTGACGACGGAAAATATAGTTCTTTGTTAGAATGACTTAAAAGATTTTTGAAAGACTAACACAATACATGAAACTGAAATAAAATATCTGATGTGTGTATTTTGGATCCCAAAGTGGCAATCATCTTTTAAGTAGTGATTTTCAAGTGAATCCAAGCGAGATTTGTAAGTGATCACTACGAATGCTAAAACTAGAGCATTCTTCATTTCCCATAACAAGTTAACATATGGACAAATGTCTTTCCTTTCTTCCTTAGAAGGTTTTCATTGTTGTGCGAGTCACTTTCCAGTGAAAAATTATCTGCCACTCAGTGATTTAGAAAACGATATTGACACTTTGACGCTGACACTCTGTACAACAAAAGCAATGCCGTATTACAGTATGCATTTCATGTACAGAAGTGATAAAAAATAAAAAGATGATACAGGAAAAGTTAGATGAGGCTTACACGATACTTGCCCTGATATGAATACATGATGTTATTTTGACGTCACCTTTATACAAACGTGACAAACGGTAAGACATGAGCATGAGAGTGCTGTCTGCCAGTGCTGGGGCGAGGTCCTAGGTGGGAAGCGCACGCTATTGCACATGCTTTATTCACAGGAAAGTCGCGTTGGTTTGTGAAATTTATGCGAAGATTTGTCCGCTTTGAATGAAATACCTGTGGCATGGCTCTATGTGGCATAATATAAATGTATGTCAAAAATGTGTTGACTGTCCACACCAGTCAGAGAATTTGATTGCATATTTACTCCCTTAATAAAGCTGATGAACTGATTTTGTTGTGCAGAGGTAGGTTATACATAGCAAGATTAGGTTTCTACTTTTTAAGGCTAGTATATGTTCAGATAGCTGAAACATGGGGACTGCACCTTCGCTTGCTAACTAGGATAGGCCTATGTCTGTAGATGGAACTATATTCACACCTTCGGATGACAATCCTGTGCATCACAGCAGGTGTCCGCAGTACAGCCCAGTAGAGAGTTTGTCATGCCCCAGTGGAGCGTTATTGAGTATCTCAGAGCGCGATACGAACTGTGAACAATTGACTTTTAGCCTGAGCTCTACTGTATCTAATGGTCTAAAGCTTGCAAAATATGTCATACTGTTCTTTATGTGATGTTTAAAGGAGAAGAAAATTTCAATATCAGTCAAATACCATTGAAAAGAGTATGCATTTCCTCGCAGGTGCATGCCATAAAAAAATTCTAATATGTACCTCAAGGTGATAAATTATAAATAAAGTCTGCGCCAACACCAACAGTACAGTTCGTTTTCCGCTTGACAATCGGGAAACTGGAATGTTGGATGTAGTTTCCGAGTTTACACAAACAAGCCGGCAGTTTTAACCACTCTCATTGGCTGAGAGGCAACACACTCCCAGAATAAATTACAGAGCTGTAAAGATGGAGGACGCGATGGACTCAGCGATTTATGGCAGCTTTGCCATATTCAGGCTTTATATGTATGACGATGGAAAATCGTAAAAAAATATGCAGCAGGTACCACCCGATAGAAGAAAACATGCTCTTTTCAGCCTATGGTCTCATGTTTTTAAGTTTTGTTCTCTTTTAAAGGACTGATTTAGTATATTATGTATGTGATTTCATATATGGTGGATGTGTGAGCAGGTTTTACATTTTGAAACGATTCAAGAGTATTTGAGACCATCACAAGATTTAATGTTGTTAATGTTTCCGTTGTTAATGTTTCAACTAAGTGCATAGTAGTGCTTATTTTGTGCCTTTGTTTCATTCTTCAGAGTGCTTTCTGATGTCAACAGGCGAGTAAACCTTGCTTGACCAAAATACCACAATCTGTTTTTCATGCTAGTTTTATCCTGTTCAGCCTTGCCATTCATAACCCCTTCTAGAAGAAAATGGTCTCACCTTTTTGACGTTGCATGGGGTGTGTCACATGACAAAGCAGCAAAAGAATGTATACACATTGTTATTTTCATGTGAAAACTGTCATCTGTGAATGGGTAACATAACCTGCTGACAAAAAGTGGGTCAAAGTCATGCACTCTTTTGTTCTTTTCGGTATAGTTACAAACCTAAAGCAAAATAGATAGTTCACCAACACTGGAGTGTAACATAGAGAATGATACGTTTAAATCGCATAGCTTGGCGTAGACGTTTAGGTGGGAAATGCTCTTCATGCCATGGTTGTTTGTAAGTGGTATCAGCATGTAAGTGAGGGGCTTATGGCGAGTGACCTTCATTTGTTCTGGGACATCCTGACATTAATACAGCATCATTAGGCAACCAGGTAAACCTGAGTATGGTCGTTATGCATACTACATTCTACCTTTGTTGTGTAGACTCCATGGAACATTGCAGGCCTTTTGCCAGTCTAATATAAACCTAGTACCACGAAGCCCCCAAGTGAAGGTTTCCGATGCTTACAATAGTTAACAAATTTTTGGGGGATAATAATAACATTAATGATGTGAAACTCTCGTGTGCACTTGCCCAGTGTAAGTAAGGTACATGTACATGTAGTTAGGTACTGGAAATTATTTTGAAATGGATATTTGTGACTTTATGGGAATCTGCTTGGATTCCTGTAGAATGGGAGATTTGACATGAAATGGATTCCCACTGAAAGTAGATCCCAATAATGCAATACTTCATTGCATTCTGATTTCACGTAAAAGACTTGATCTTGAATAAAGTTCTCACCAACAGTTTCCACATGCAGTGTTTCCCC
Organism: Liolophura sinensis; assembly: GCF_032854445.1. NCBI lineage: Eukaryota > Metazoa > Mollusca > Polyplacophora > Chitonida > Chitonidae > Liolophura > Liolophura sinensis. Next base: position 16,570,324 of record NC_088304.1, read on the forward strand.
ATGCAATGTTTGCCCATCATTTCAGCCTTAGGCTGTTTTTTCAGGAGCTTGTAGTCACAAATTATCATGCATGTCAGCTGTTGTAGACTGATGTGATTTTGCCAGGCTATTTAAAGTGAGTAACCGGTGTGTGACTAGAATGTGCCCAGGGCTCCTCTGTAGAAACACTGTTCATTTTGAATGAAGATGTGAGCCACCTGGTGGGAAAGAAAATTTAGTCCTTTTGTGTCTCATAAATGAAGAAAGACAGACAAAATCTGGCTTCATTTAAAAAGTATTGTCACTCATCTATGTTTATGTTGTAGCCATTACTGCAGGAAAATCTCTTTGATCTTCACAACGTTGTTTACTTTGTTTAACTTTAATAATAGCAGCTCTCTTTTCTGCATATTATCCTTCCTTTTATTTCCGTTGCTGCTTTTCTTCTCATGTGGAAATTGTCCCCATCGCTTTATGCTTTTTATGATCTTAACTAGCTGATATATGTACATATCTACCCATTCACCTTTGCATTTTGTATTTTAGCCAATTTTGCACAGTACATGTAGTATGATGATTCTCATATTTTTGCCTGTCATGCTAACTTTGCTAACTCCAGGGTGTCCAGAATCTCCAGGACATTACATAGGCTGAACACTGTCAGATAGGCTACATGTCCAAAAAGTCTCTTAGACACTGGACAGACTGAACTCTGTCAGACAGGCTACATGTCCCAAGGTCTCTTGGACACTGTGCAGGCTGAACAGTGTCAGAAAGGTTACATGTCTAAAAGTCTCCTGGACACTGTGCAGGCTGAATACTGTTCGAAAGGCTACATGTCCAAAAGTCTCCTGGACACTGGACAGACTGAACTCTGTCAGACAGGCTACATGTCCAAAAGTCTCCTGGACACTGTGCAGGCTGAACACTGTCAGATAGGCTACATGTCCAAAAGTCTCCTGGACACTGTGCAGGTTGAACACTGTCAGACAGGCTACATGTCCCAAAGTCTCCTGGACACTGTGCAGGCTGAACACTGTTCGAAAGGCTACATGTCCAAAAGTCTCCTGGACACTGTGCAGACTGAACACTGTCAGATAGGCTACATGTCCCAAAGTCTCCTGGACACCTTGCAAGCTGAACAGTATCAGATAGGCTACATGTCCAAAAGTCTCCTGGACACTGTGCAGGTTGAACAGTGTCAAACAGGCTATCTGTCCCAAAGTCTCCTGGACACTGTGCAAGCTGAACACTGTTCGAATGGCTACATGTCCAAAAGTCTCCTAGACACTGGACACACTGAACTCTGTCAGAAAGGCTACATGTCCAAAAGTCTCCTAAACACAACACAGGCTGAACACTGTTCAAAAGGCTACATGTCCAAAAATCTCCTGGACACTGTGCAGACCGAACACTGTCAGATAGGCTACATGTCCCAAAGTCTCCTGGACACTGTTCGAAATGCTACATGTCCAAAAGTCTCCTGAACACTGCCTGAAAGGCTACATGTCCAAAAGTCTCCTGGACATTGTGCAGGCTGAACACTGTCAGATAGGCTACATGTGCAAAAGTCTCCTGGACACTGTGCAGGCTGCACACTGTCAAACAGGCTATCTGTCCCAAAGTCTCCTGGACACTGTGCAAGCTGAACACTGTTCGAATGGCTACATGTCCAAAAGTCTCCTAGACACTGGACACACTGAACTCTGTCAGAAAGGCTACATGTCCAAAAGTCTCCTAAACACAACACAGGCTGAACACTGTTCAAAAGGCTACATGTCCAAAAATCTCCTGGACACTGTGCAGACCGAACACTGTCAGATAGGCTACATGTCCCAAAGTCTCCTGGACACTGTTCGAAATGCTACATGTCCAAAAGTCTCCTGAACACTGCCTGAAAGGCTACATGTCCAAAAGTCTCCTGGACATTGTGCAGGCTGAACACTGTCAGATAGGCTACATGTGCAAAAGTCTCCTGGACACTGTGCAGGCTGCACACTGTCAGAAAGGCTACTTGTCCAAAAATCTCCTGGACACTGTGCAGGCTGAACACTGCCTGAAAGGCTACATGTCCTAAAGTCTCCTGACACTGTGCAGACTGAACACTGTCAGAAAGGCTACATGTGCAAAAGTCTCCTGGACACTGTGCAGGCTGAACACTGCCTGAAAGGCTACATGTCCTAAAGTCTCCTGACACTGTGCAGACTGAACTCTGTCAGAAAGGCTACATGTCTAAAAGTCTCCTGAACACAACACAGGCTGAACACTCTTCGAAAGGCTAATATTGAGGTAGAAAATGTTCTGTTCAGCTTTATATACGTGTGCATGCACAAACTGACACATGAGTGTATCCCTTATTATTATTCTTTATAGTACTTATATAGATGTTCTCTCTCAGCAGTATGGTTGGAATTCATGTATTGCTTCTCTGGTGTAAATCCATATCATTTATGTATTCGTGGTGTCATTATAATGACTCTCAGAGCTTATTACTAAAATATCATATATAAGAAAATAACCCTTATAATTGTTATTTGATCTCCTTTTCTTATTTTTTTTTCTTTTTGTTGTTGACCTGAAATTTATCACTGGGCTTTAAGTTCATTAATATTCATGATGTCTCCTACAATTGAAAAATCTGTCTGATTATCTGCTCAGTGTTTTCAACTTTCAACTTATCCTAAAAAAAATTTTTGTGTCCACTCAGAATGATGCCTGAGCGACGGTCGTTCCGCGCCTACGCAGCCATTTTGTATATGGAGCCCAGAATGAAGGTGTACATACAGGGGAAGAAAGTGAGGACTAAGAGGTTGGCTAGTTGTCTCCATAAGTGCCGACAATACAAATACTCCTCAAATCGTTTCCGGTCAAGAGCTGAAAATGAAGCTAAGAAGGCAGAAGATGAAGCTAAAGCTGCAGAAAATAAAGCAAGGGAAGCGGAAAGTAAAGCAAAGTGAGTTGTGGATACATGTACTTGGAGCAAGCTAGCAGCGTGAAAAGCTTCCTTCAATTTTCAGAGTACATGCAATGAATACAAGATTATCATTTATTTAGATTTGTTTATTTATTTATTTATTTGATTGGTGTTTTATGCCGTACTCAAGAATATTTCACTTATACGACGATGGCCAGCATTATGGTGGGTGGAAACTGGGCAGTGCCCAGGGGAAACCCACGACCATCCGCAGGTTGCTGCCAGACCTTCCCACTCATTTATTTAGAGCATGATCAAATATATGTGTGCGAATATGCTGTTTCAAAAGCATGTGTACTGAGTGCATTTACCTTTGTGCTGAGCTTTTTGGTTCAAGTACTTCAAAAACTGAAGTTAGGAGAAGCAAGAAAATAATTTCCCATAAATCTTCAACCTTTTCCACCACTAAAGTGCTTTTTTCCCAGTGGAATGTATGCATACAATTATGATAATTTTCTAAAAATGATCTGTTTCTGTCACTAAAGATGCAAACTCCATAAAACTGTTCAAATTATTTCTGTATACCCCATAGTTCTCTCAGAATGTTTCAGAATATTGGTTGCAGAAAACAGTTGAAAAAGTTGAAGAATTAGGGTAATTTTTTTTGGGATTTCTGAAGTCAAGAATTTTTGCACAAGTGATTGTTTACCAATGCCTTGTATGGGTTTACGTTTCCAGGAATTTAGAAGGTCGTTACGGGTCGTCCATGTCAAGAGAACAGAGGGTATGTAAACTTTCGGCGTGGCTGCCCGGGGGACATATTGCTTTCGAGAGAGGCTTAATGAATCATGCTGGCACGAGTTCTTATGCTTTGGCTTCTAAGGCTCTATATAGAATGTGTCAGCTGGGTGCCACTTATTCTTAGTTGTATTAGATAACAATAACCTATTTGCGAGGAATTTTTACTACAAAATCAGTTTATTTGTCAATAATATTGCGTTTTCATGACTAATCCCATGTTGTATTGCAGACAGTATAACTTATTAATTACTGCTAACGCTTTTACTTGAAAACATGTTTATAACTGAGTGCCAGTTATTCTTAGTTGTGTTGGATAATAATAACTTCTATTTGCGAGGAAATTTTACGACAAAATCAGTTTAATTTGTCAACAATATTGCATTTTCATAACTAATCCACGTATTGCAGACAGTATATTTTATTAGTTACTGCTAACGCTTTTACTTGAAAATATGTTGAAAACATGCAAAACATAGAAATACAAACGCAAAAAGGATGAATTAAGGCCTTTCCGGTCTTGTCAGTATTCTGGTGTTCGAAAGCTTTCACTTTGTTATTTTCCTATCGGTTTAATTGTACCTCACTAATAAAGTTGTCTGCACTTGCCCATGCAGTAGAATATACATGTATCTTGGGTATGATATGGCATGCATGTAGAATTTGAGGCTAACACAACACCCTCTGTGGCCAAGTTGTCTAACGGGCTCGCCAGACGAATGCTGTAGCCTTTCATCAATGATCAAGTCTAGAATCTAGCTCTCGCTGTATTCCCCTGGCTTCAAGTGGGTAAGCCTGTGTCAGCAATGCTTTCCGAGGAGTGTGGACAGGCTGTGTGTGGTTACCTCTCACTGTAGTTCACTGGCTTCTGTTAGATATTAGCTGAGATACTGCTGTGTACCCAAGCCACCAGCCAACCAACCACATATGAGAGACTGATACGTGCATAATCTTTAGTGGACTACAGTGTGAATGGTGTCTAAGTTTAGCATATAGGATTCTAGAACTCACGTTAGGTGTGGAAAATTATGTGTATCTGCGTATGGCATCTCTTGCCATACATTTGCCCATGTTGTTAATGAATCCATACCTCTGTGAAGTATGTCTTCTTTTGTTTTCTTTCATATGTGTCTTATGCAGGCTGTGTATTTGCACACAAGTACACTTAGTCGCTTACAAATGTATTAATTCTCTGCAGTGGCTGAGCGTGCTGTATTTATATATTTTGTGACGGGGGATTTCTTCGCAGGCCGAGTTGAGGAAGCTCAAACATTGGCAGCTGAATATCGGAAAGAAGCTCAAATACGCAAACAAATAGCAGATAGGAAAACAAAGTAAGTCAGTTGGTTTTAGGCATGGAAATATGGTATGGGAGTTAGCTACATGTACAACACAGACAATTATAGACAAGGCTTGTGCTGGCTTCAGACTTCAAAATTATTTATTTTAATGTTCAGTGTCATGTATTTAAGAAAGTCGTAATTGTTTTATTGGAGACTCTTTGGC